>NW_028153762.1:0-237235 GCF_964211835.1 Anser anser
AAAAAAAAACCAAAACAAACAAACAAAAACACAACACTTTGACTGTTTAGCCTTAAATATTTTATAAATATTCCATATTTTTGAAATGCAACATATTGCTAATATATTTTTGCATTATTTTAGTTCTCATTACCAACCATGAAGTTATACAAAGTGAAAAGCAGCAATTGCCTTTAGATGACCTAACAGATGGCAGTGATACACTTTCCCTAATACATGGTAATAATATACTTGCTATGGGATCTGGTTGTTTCCACCAAGGATTAAGAAAAGAACTGAGGAACAGTTCTTCCCTACGAAAAAAGACAGCTGTATGGGGGTGGGGATGTAGAGGTGCTTTTTGTTTGTTTTCAGAAATAACATAGAAAATAATGCCAAGAAAGACAAGATTTTTATGAACGAGTAGAGGTCATGAAAATACAACTAAGGGACTGATATATGTGCCTTACCTCCTCCCTCTGGGTTCAACAGCTCCACTTTAAACGTTTTTTCTAATTCAGGAATAGTATTATCAGTGATGTTAACAGTAATGTACTTGTATCTTTCTCCTGGCTGAAATTCCAGTGTACCCACAACAGCCTGCAATATAAGAGCTCTTCATATTTTTGTTCAAGTCTAATGTTTTCATCCATGTAAAAAAAAGAAACAGAACCTTCATTTTGTCTTTTTCAAAACATCTACTTTTCCTCACTTAAGCTTTAAAAAAAAATCTGAAAAATCTGTTTTACAAAAGAAAAAAAAAAAGAAGAAGACATCTAAGTTGACATACTGGTGAGCATCTGCATTCATGTACATTTTTCTTATTTTTCTGCACAAATGATCAGTTGGACAAGCAAGTGCAGATACACGCAGGTTATTTTGCTAGGCATATACAAATCCCAGTATGTACAAGCATAATGTTAACCTGTACATGCACTTGAATAATATGGTCTGTAACAACAGCAAAACTCACAAATTGCTACACTGGAAACTCTGTTAAGAAAAAAAAAAAAAGTTCAAAACCAGAGGCTTTTCCTAGACAATGCAACTTACTGCAGAGAAAAGAATGGAGAAGTCACATGATGTATATTTTTAAGTGAATATTACATATCCATTTGCCACATCACCTTGTAAAGTAGTCTTTCTGTGAAAGAATCATAGCTGGGCTAGAGCAGTCAAACTGAAAGCTATCTCCACGATAAATAACTCTAATTAATTCCAAAACAATTATACCACCTTGGCAGTTGCCATACCTGATAATCTTTGGGACTGAAAGCTGTGACTGGCACTGTTCTGTATTCCACCAGAACTGTTCCAAGAAGGCCTTGTGCACGAACTACCAGTAATCTGACGTGTCCAGCTTCTTCTTTAATAGTAATATGGGGCACAGAAGAGGCTGGAAGAATCATTTTATCACCTGGCTGAGGAGGTGGCCCCACAGAGAACTGGAGCAGACCTGGAAGACAAGAATTACTACTTACATGGCTTTTCATAACAAATTTTAAAGATGATAAACAATTTAAATAAAGTGATTGATAACATATCTTGTGATGGTTCTGAAATTAAAAACCACATATACCAGTATACCCTTAAGCCTCAATCACACTATTTCCAGAGATGTGCTGTGTGCCTTACCCTCTCTCACTGATATTCTTGTCAGTCTTGATAAAAGGCACAGCACAATAATAAAACCTTCTCTTCCCAAAAGAGCCTCACAGGCCACGGTTTTGCGTATTTACTGGTACAAGACATATGGAGAAATGACTCTCATTGTCAGGAATTCTCATTTGATGAAAAACCTGGACAGGATCAACTACATGCAGAGCCTTTATTTGCCCTCACAAGAGAATCATTGCTTGTTTGGTCAGGGAAGATTTGAGGCCTTTTTGTAAAATTATAAAAGAAAACTAATTCAGTATTCATTCATGTATATAAACAATGAATTAATTCAAGTTAGATAAAGTGGAATATATGAGATTGCTTCCTCAACTATTACAACCAAGCAAAGTTTTCATCTGACTGGAAAGAACTACACAATAATCTGAAACAAAGCTGTATAATTCCCATCATTGTTACCGTATGGGTGGTCACTGGCTTTGATGCTGATATCAGTAGTTTCCTTTTCTGGATCTATACTTGCTCCACTGGTAGGAGTTGAACCTAGTTTCCCATCTCCAGACACTGCAGAGACTAATGTCACACGGAAATATTCATTTAACTCCGGAATGTCATCATCAATAACATGCAAATTTAACACCTAGAGAAGGACCAAATCATGGAGAAATCAAACCATGCAACATTCTTTGATTAGTCAGTCAGCTGTATCTGCTGTATAGTTCTGAAAGCAAAGGACACTATTTTTGCTCTCCACATAAATTCAACTAATTTCTAAGATAACATTTTATGTCTAGAATATGCTTTCCAAAAACAATGCTTCCAAGCTACTGGAAATGGAAGGCATATTTTCTGAATTGTTTCAAACTACATAAATAAGTGATAATAAATACTTGTTTGGTTGGTTTTGTATATCTTCACAAAAGCAGAGTTTAATTTCCATGTACTGAACATGAAATATCTGATAAATTTTAAAATCTTTTTGAAATTATGCTTATGAAGAGACATTACAGTGATTAATCCAATTTAGAGAGCAAATAAATTGAGCTTATTATACCACCTGACACTTTGACCTGCAGATCATACGATTTACTAACATAACCTTGCTCTAAACACGCTAACACATTCACTTCAGAAAATTCCATCTTTCTTTATGTTTCGATATGGTCGGACAAACATATAGAAAACATTTAAGTAGCTGATCATATTTAGAGGCATGGTAATGAGTAGATTACAAATGTCAGTTGAAAGTCCCTTAGGATATCCCACCTGAAGAGCAGCTTGCTACCAGCCCGTTTCTTAGAGCCATGCACATTAGCTCCTCTGTATGTATGCAGTAAATTGGACCAGTAAGCTGTGTAGCAAGAGCCTACATCAGCCATTTTCTGCCACTAGATAGAGTAATGTGGGCCTCGTCTATGTTGCCATGCTAGAAAAGCTTTGGAAATTTCTGCTATATATGATTGTATGAAATGCAGTAATATCATTTCACAGAGAAATAAAGCTGAATGAACAAACTATTATAACATGAATGAACTATTTTCAGATACCACACGCTTTTGCCAGTCATCACATTATCCAGATTCACAGTTCTAGTGAAGTCACTGGGATCCCTGCAAATGACTTCAGCGAATTTGAGTCCACATTGACTTCTGCAGCCTGATATAAGTGAAACTGAGGATGGTATTTTCTACTCACAATTCATCCTTATTATACAAACAATAATAGAAAGTGTATGTTGTTTCTACAGTACTGTGGTCCCGCACCACTTCTTCAAATAAATTTAACAATTCTGTGCTGTACATCAGGATTGAATTCATTGAAACAGATTATTTTTATTTCTATTTCTAGCACACGCTGTTTATTACCACAGAATTTTAATCATAGGACAGCCCACGTTGGATGGGACATCAAAAGATGAAGTTCAATGTTTCATGGAAAAAAAAAAAATAGATGAAATAATCCAGCACCATGTTCAACTGCATCTTAAGCACCCCTGGTGATGGGAATTCTACCATAGAACCATACATTGGTTTGGGCTGGAAGGGACCTTAAAGCCCACCCAGCGCCACCCCCTGCCATGGGCAGGGACACCTCCCCCCAGCCCAGGCTGCCCTCAGCCCCATCCAGCCTGGCCTTGGGCTCTGCCAGGGATGGGGCAGCCGCAGCTCCTCTGGGCAGCCTGGGCCTGGGCCTCACCGCCCTCTGAGGGAAGAATTTCCTCCTTCGCCCCCTCCCTCGCCCTGCTGCCCACGCTGCTGTTGGTGCAGCCCAGGGTACGGGTGGCTTTCTGGGCTGCAAGCACACATTGCCGGCTCATGTCGAGCTTCTCATCAACCACCACGCCCAGGTCCTTCCCCCCCCAAGGGGTGCTCTCAGTGCTTTCTCTGCCCAGCCTGTGTTTGTGCTTGGGATTGCCCTGGCCCAGATGCTGAGGTCGGGACAACCCGACCCTGTCCCTAAGGAAGTCGTTCCAGTAGTTGTAAAAAATTTCAAGACAAAACCTCTCCCACTCTATCTTTGTACTCTTTGCCCTCTGTCTTCTCCTGTGGTTTCTTGAGAAGAGAGAGCCTCTGTCAACTCTGGAGCTGCCCTTTAGGTACTGTAATAATGGGATCAAAGTCCCCTTCTAAAGGGTGAAAAGATCTAACCCCTTGAGTCTTTCCTTAGAGGACAGGTTCTCCAGCTCTTTGATCATCTTTCTGGCCCTCTTTTGGACCTCCAGTCTGCCCACATAATTTTTTAATTGTGGGCCTCTGTAGCTTTGAATTCCTACTCTTCAGTGTATCCTGGTATCCTGGTATTTCTTTTTTCTTTTTCTTTTTTTTTTAAACTAATTCAGATAAGGAATTTCGTAAGACTTTTAGAAAGCTTTCTCAGAAGCAGCTAAAGCTTCCCTTATGTATCATTTCTCTTTCTCTCCCCCAACTCAGAGATGCAATTCTGATTACCAATTTCAGGTGTCTCTAAGGCCAGAATATTGAATAATTTCCTTATGTTCCAGTTGCTCGCACACTTTATGCAGAGGAATAGATTAAAGCAGACAGTAATCATTTCAGGGAGACTCAAAAACAGCTATTGTTACAAGAACACCTTTAATCTCCTGTTTCTGATTTTGAATTTAAAAGGAGACAGAACCTGGATAGCCTTGAGTGCAAGAACAGCAATGAATCTTACTATTGCCTATTTAATTGTTGTGGACATAAATTTGAGTTACAACACTCAGATCAAACCTGATCATTTTCCAATTTCGAAAGTACATGGACTATCTACACTTTTTAAAGTATATGTACACATACACATAAATACAGTTAATATTTTTTATGTATATGTACATATATCTAATATGTACATGCACACATGGTGACTTTTGAACTGACATATACACAGAGCTACAAATAACACTTTCTTGTTGTCAGGGATGGAAAAAAAGAAAGAAAGAAAATATATATATAACAAAAAAATAACAACATAAAATAACAAAATAAAAAATAATAAGAAGAAAAGCCATGTGAAGTAAACACTCTCTAGTATGCAAACCAGCCAAGCACCCTCAGAAGGTATTTTCCAGGAGGTTTGTAAAGGACAGGATGAATTGTTAATAGGAAGGTAGGGTTTACCTCTGATCTCTGCCAAGGAACGAATGTGATAGTGCCACTGCTATTAGAAAAATCGGTAACAGAGTAATTAATGCCAGTGGAATCAACCTGTGAGATAATGTACTTTATATACACATAGTCTAGGGCTCCCCTTGTACGCTCCACAACACAGGATATAGTGGAACCTTCATCAGCAGTCTGGAAGAAAGCGAAAATTTGGAACGTTTATTACTGTCAAAGTAAATCAAGGCAATTTCATTAAATAACACGAAAATATTTAATGCCAGACAAATGTTCAAGTAAAAAATTGCTGTCATGTTACTTTCAGCTCTTTTGGAGTGTTAGGAAGCTGAAACTGACCTTGATGCCAATCAGAACAATCCTAGTGGAATCTGCAAAAGTCTGATGCCTCCCTGAGGACTATTAAGGTAACAAATAACAATACACTGCAGTTCGTCCTGGACACAACCCCTTTCCTAAAACTATGCGTCAGAGACAGAATCAATATGCTTGAAATGTACCTGTCGAAAGCAAATGAAACTATTGCTTTATAATAACGTCAATATTGTAATTTTCCTTAGCAATAATTTAAAGAAAGATTTGGATCAGCACTTTCTCTAACCAGACACACTATGGATAGAAATAAACTATACCATCATCATTCAGAAAAACAGATTTTTCTCTTCTACTGTCCTCCTTACAATTCTGTATCTTCACAGATAACATGACTTCTGCAGCGACAACTTCACGTCTCTGGAATGAAGCTTTAATTGGTACTGACCTTCTATTTTAGAAAATAACGTTCATAAAATTAACATAGAAAATAATTTTATCTGAAAGTTATTGGAAAGGTTAAAGCTATCTTATGCATTAGATAAATTTCAGGGCTGCTTTGTAAGAAAGCATAGATACTGTGTGTGACTTCAGCTGCCTAGTAGACAGATATGCACAGTTAAACTACTGGTAAAAAAATGCTGTGTTCCTGCATCACCACTAAGAGCTCTAATACTTCCCTGGTGAAATGGACATATGATAGGTGCAAAACAATTACCGTGCCATATAATTATTTTTTTTCTTCATGGTTGGCTGATGATCTGTGGCATCACAGCGTATCAGAGGTACTTGAACCTGAAGGAATCTATTATCATAGCATATGGTAGGCACACAATAAGCAAACTGAACCAAACTGAAAACTAGTATCACTCAGGCAAGACAGTTATTTTAAAAACATCATAAGCACTTTGATTAAAAAAGAATGTAATTAAAGCTCATAAGAGTTCCCAAATGAAAACTATATTAAATTTTTTTTTCCACAAAATAATCCAATACCAGTAGAGATAGCTATCATGTTATTCCCCCTTATAATTGATTAAAGAAGTAAAGAATGATTTATGTTTATTTCAAGCCTCCTCAAAAAGTAGCAAGTTTACACTCTGCATATAGAATGGATACCACTGAAAAAAGATTTCATCTGTTAAAACTAAAACAACAAAAAAAACCACTACTAAATCAACCAACTGACATCAAACATATGCAAATTATAACTTAGTTTATGACAGCAAATGAAGGTGGAAAAATCCATAACACTTTGTCATTGCATGATCTCTAGTAAAATTATCTCAAACACATCATGTGACACAGAAAACTAAAATAAAAATCTTTGCAATAATCCATTCTCAAAAAAAAACCAGAGAATTAAATCTTACATTTTAACTGGTAACTCAAATGTAACAGAAGTGAAGGTAAAATATTTTTCTAGAAAAAAAAAATTAAGCCTTAGTCTTCAGTTTATATAGTAAACTAAATTTTCTTAACCATTTTTTTCTTTAGTTTTTTAAAATTATATAGTAAATCCCAGTGGAACTGAGGTTGTATTAACAGAACATATGCATCTCCAAATCCTAGGAAAACTTTGCTTAACCACAAAAGCAAACACTGCAAAATCTAGGGTTTGTTCAGGTCACTTGGTCCTGCCATTTAGCTTTCTGTGCCTGAAATATCACCTACAATTTCCATTATGACCACCTTACCTCAGGGATACATGCTCCAGTGAAGCCAAATAAACCATTAGCATTATCACTTTTCTGTATTCTTAATCTTGCTGTGGTGTTTTCTTGTGAAATTCGAGCTCCACCACGCACAGAAATGAGCTTTAGTATGAATAATTCTTCTCCTTCTTCCTCTTTGTCATCCTTTGCAGACACGATGAATGATTTATTGGTCTCTCCTTGCCAATACTCCAAATACCCAGAGACAGGGTGGACATCACTTTTTGCAGGAGTTGCATGAAGTTCATAGATCTCTGCTCGTGTCAACTTACGCTCATAAAGCCTTACATCCTGCATTAACCCTGTGTACCTACTGCTGCCGTTGATTCCTGCTCCAATTCTTACTATTCCTGGACCTGAGAAGGAAATTATAATTTTTTCTCATGTTATTGTATTTGTATGAAACAGTCAGCAACTGACTACCTGTTTTTCTTAAAAACCAATGGTAAACTGTTCATTGTCCCTGGATGAGGAATCATATTGATCTTGAGATCCAAAATCAGGAGGTTCCTTGAGCCTCATCTCAATGTTACAGGTAAGTCCTCACAGGCCAAACAATTCCATCCTATGCTGTCCAAGTTTTTCATCCTATTAGTTCTAGCAGCACATTATCATCATCCCTCATTTTTATAAGTCTTAGAGACTTGAGGCTCCCTCTTTCCTCCACAGATTTTCAGAGCAGAACTGCAACCCCTTTTAGCCCTTGTTTTGCTGAACAAATCCTACTTTGTTTCCCTCTGCTAGGGCAGCTGATCCATTCTGATGATACTCATGATTACTGCATTAACCCTTCTGGACATCCATTTCATCCACCACACTGTAATTCCATGCAAATTCCAAACTCTTTTTACAACAGCATTTATATTTCTCTGTCTCCAAACTATAGGATCACAGCTGCCTCATATTCATTCCTACTCTATCCTATTCTGTGCCATGCTATGCTCTTGTGCTAAAACACACACATCAGCTGTTTTCAGTTGCCTTTCAGAAAACGAAAGAAAACAAACAAACAAAAAAAGCTGTGCTCTTCAGTGTATTGTCATACATATGACACTGAGTGGCAGTTGTAGAGATGAGCAACCACAGGAACTGATAAAAGTCCCAGGGCACAAAGTGGAGGATGCTGAGAAAAACTGGGCTGCTATGCACACCACTGTGTATTACCCAACATTCAACGGAGAGAGATGACATACTTGCCTTACTATTGCATTATCCCCAGACACACGCCATCCCCACTAATAAAGAAAATTTACAGCACAGACATATCCTTCTAGCAATAAAAGCATCATTGCATTTCACATATATTTGTTCTAGAAACCGAGGGAGGGAAAAAAAAAAAACCTCTCAGCCTCTCAGCTTAGCTACAGTACTGCAAGTGTGATGGAAATTACTAATTGCAGAAGTACTATTCTTTTTACAAATGGAAAATTTGATTTCTTAAACTTCAACCTGGAATTTTAAAAGCAGAAATAAAATAGTACACCATACAATTAATAGTCCTCTACTCTCACTCAACATCGCAGCAGTTTGAATTTTTTAGAACATTCACACAATTTCCATAGGCTTTCTGAAAATCCTCAAAGAATTCTTATCCATTCCTTTCAATTAACTTAACAGATATAATCATTTCAGTGTATTTCTTCCACCTTTGAAGTGGCTAGACTATGCATTTCAGAGCTTTATATATGGAGAAAAATAGCAAAGGCTCACCATCAAGAATTGCTTCTCCTTTTAGACTCTTCATTCCTCCCAGAACTAGAATTCCATCAACGTAAAATTCAATTATACTTTCATCCAGAGTAATCAGAACGTGAAGCCAAGTATTCTCATCCAGGTATTTCATGACTGATGTTTTAGCCATGTATGTCATATTGGACCCTAATGCTGTATAATGAAGCACTACAGAAACATGAGAATCATTTGTCTGAATTTTCACACCATAATATAAAGTCCCATTATCGTTATCCTTTTCAACTATATAGCCATCTGTACTGACATTAGGAATTAACCAAGCTGAAAATGTAAAATTGGTTACTGCATTATTTCCATTGTTATGGGTATTCAGGACCGATAATGCCAAATGCATCCTCTTTTCCACTGAAATACAGAGCGTCTGTTCCACTGTGATGGCGCCTCATGTGGGGCTGTGATTGTACTGAGCTTGGGAATGATCCAAGCAACAAGAAATCTACCATTGATGGCAGTCCAGCTTGGAAGGTACTAGACAGTATTTCCCAACCTAGTCGGACAACACCAAAGGTGCCTTGCTGTCTCCAGATGGTGAAGTCCGTAATATAGGAAAGGTCATCTTCAGAAAGAGTATCTTCCACTATCTCTCTGTCCTGGCTCTCTGGATCTATAACAAACACTCCAAAAGGGTCATCATTGAAAGGGATCATGACAGTTACAGTAGGACTGGTTTCAGATAACTGACCACCAGGACCAGGAGACCCACCTGCGTAATAGAAGTTAGAGTAAAAGTTAATGATTAAACAACACACTCAGAAAAAAGTTTCAAAGTACTTTTTTTTTTTTTTAATAAAACAAGTTTCTAAAAAAACCTCAAACCCTCCTTTAAGATCCTCTGGACTTATAGCAAATGATCTAACTTGAAAATTACATAGGTTAATTGTATTATTCTTAAAACACTGTGCTGATGTAATTTCAGTAGAAAACAAACCCACATGCTATTTTTCAGCTGTAAAACACACAGATGTCTTTCAGGTGAAACATGACAAGGTCCATCTTTTCTTAATTAGCCAATAAGGTAGGTTACCTTTGATTCGTTTGATAAGCATGGGGGCCAAATTCAATTCTTGTATTGCTCAAAGACTTACAGGAATAGAGAATGGCAAAATCTTGCCTGTTGCCTCTGATACAGAAGTACATACACCTTGCAGAAACAGTAACCAGTTGTGTGTTAAAACTGCTGCCCAGTCCTGGTGTTAGTCATCTATCTTTGCACAGTAAGAATTCATGATATGAAGATCATGTTGTGAATGGAGAATCTCCGTGTTCAAAGTGTACAGTGATCTACCTGTTATAAGCAGGAAATCTTTTGTACATCCGTATGGACTTCACTTACAGGAAAGGCCAACACACATTTTCACTTGTATCAGAGCACAGAAGACCATGAATAGTACTAAAGTGGAATTAATCCAGATTAGGAAATGTGTCCAGTAGCAATTTAAAGTTGTAATTTAAGTCATGTGAAGTGGTAACTACAAGTATTTTACCTCCTCTAGGGAAACAAACAAACAAAAAAGCAACCTCTATTATGGTAGACACACATAACCTTTAATACCTTTGTTATTTCTTTGTTAGTATCTTTGTTTTATATTTTGTGCATGGAGATCTATGTATCTGAAATTCAGAACTCTTGGTTTTTGAAATGAAACTTCTGAACTTTAAGAAGTTTAATTTCAAAAACCAAGAGGCATCCCTTTTAAAGTTCAGATCACCAAAATGTGTTTAACAGTAATTCGGGAACTGAGTAACTCTCTATATATGGAAATCAAGATTAAATGAAAAATAAGACCTAAAACCTTACCAGAAAAGCATAGGATATCAAGACATGATTCAAAGCAATGCTCTTTCTAGTGTTGGTTTCTTTTTGATTGATTAAACATAACTCTTTTCTACCAGATATGAAGGAAATGGTGATATGGAAGACAATACCTGAAGCATTCACCAACTTTAGAATGTAAAATTCATTGAATTCAGGAATTCTATCTGAAATGGCACGTAGTGTTATTGACTTCGACCTTTCACCATCCATGAAGCACACAGTCCCATAAGTTTCATAGAATTCTTTTCCTGGCTTCAGTGCAGAGTTATTATCAAACAACTGCCAGGTCAAAGAAACATTGCCGAAGTGTCCTCTGTGTCTCAAAATCCTGTTCAGTGATACAGAAAGAATGAGAGTCCTGGCAGGCATGCATCAGCGTTGAGTAGAAAAGGAAAATGTGGAGACTCCTTTTACTGTAATCTTCCTTACAGTAAGAAGTAATATACTATGTAATATAAAGTAAAATGCTAATATACTACAACTGTTCCATGAAGCCTTCCTTTTAAAGGCAACCACTTTTGCAGTACAATTCTACTCCCGGAATACGTACTTTAGAAAACAGAAGTAGCATACGCAGGTCCATGCAGAATACTACTGTGAAGCTACACATCACTGTGTCTTGTAATTCCAATTTATAATAATAAATATGAATGCATAATAGTTCAGAAAGTTAACATTAAAAATTAATATACTTGGACACTCTTAGACAGGAAAGAGAATCATCTACATTTAACCACAAACGTTTCTCCTTTCAGTCATCAAGTCTACTTAAACTTTTTCTTACACTTGTATTAAATTAGAATTACATTCTACGGCTTTCAGAAATCTACTGTTATTTGTGATTAAGAACGTAGTAAATGAAAAGATTTTTTTTTTTTTGGTAACTATCTGCTAACACAATTACACTAATTTCAAAAAGGCACTACAAATAAAAAGTGACCCATACAGTGCCTTTATTAAGAGTGCGCTTACATACAGGAAGTTTGCTTCTGTCGGTTTGCACGGTGACATAAAATGCCTTATAAATAGATTATATCAGGTTGAAGAATTAGTTCAGCTAAACTAGTCCAGCCACAGCAACACATTTATGTTGTTTCTGCTTCCAAAGGTTTTTCTTCTGTGGCGTTAACCAGGGTGCTCTATCCCAGCTGTGTAGCGCTGCTGCACTAACTCCAATTACCTCATTAAAACCTCTGTGTTTTCGGTGGTTTGGTTACATGCTACTTTGACCACTTTTTTATATGCTACACAACTGTCAAAGTAGTGACAGTATGGAAGAGACAGATCCCTAGTAAATATATTTTATCAATGATGACTGAGCAGGTTCCTCAGATGTTGGAGATCTTGGTATCCTATAATTCCATAAAGCACCTGTATATAAGCATGTTTACATCAAAACAATATTCTTAACACCACCAAATCCACAAAAATTATCCTGCAGATTAGACTATAAAGGACAAAAAAACAACAAAGCCCAAAACAGTGAACAGCACAACAACAAACACACAATGAACTTAATATCCTCTTTTCTTGAGACTATTCATATTTCAGATGTATTGGCACAAGCATAAAGAACCAATTCACAGCCATAAGCATCTGCTTCAAGGCTTTAAAACAAACAGACAAAAAAAAAAGGATGATTTTTTAAATGCAAGAAGAACCTCTTCCCTAACTATTTGCACTATCGCATTTATTGTGACCTAACTTCTCTTTACAGCCTGTCTCAAGATTTCTTAACGAAAAATCATTTTTTCATCCAATTAAAACCCCATAGTAAATTTATGAAATGAATGTAACAAGGCGAGATGCCAAGTGCATTCAATTTTTAACCCTGCTAATTCTTCAATATATCATGGTGGCACAAAGGAAAATACTTTCAAAGGTCAGACTAATGAAGAGTGTCACATCCGGACTTTAAGTATAGATTTCAATCTGTAATTAACAGATAAAAGAAAAAAAAATACAAAAACAGAAAGAAAGAATACAGTAGTTTGCAGTTGAAAATTTCAAAGATGGGTACAAAAAGCCACCTAGTGCCACACAGTTTTATTTAGCTATTTGTTGAGTGGTTTTTTTTCTTTTTCTGTCAGCCTAGGTTATATTGTGCTCAATCATTCAGATTTTTCTGTATCTACAGGTTCCTGAGATTATAACAGAACATCAATGCTGAAGTCTTATTTAGTTACATTTCAACATAAGCTTCTGTGCACTTTTTAATATTTACTGTGTACTCCATAGTATTACAGGTGATGTCTTCAACACATTACAAATCATTTAATCCAAAATTTTGTAAAACTGTTTTTCTATAGTGCACTTCTATCAATGCACACTTGTGCATTTGATTTAATCAAAGTGCTATTTATAAAGTACCACATACACCAGTTCCAAAAGAGTGCAAAGATATTCTTTAAACGTTACTTACCAAAAAATGTTACTTTTGCCTTCTTCAACTGGCTTCTCTAAAGGTTCCAAAGAGAAAATTCCATTAGGATCATCATTTGCTTCAATAATAACTGTTGCCATTCCAGCCTTAAAGATAACTGTATCTCCTAAAAAAGAGGACAATTATTATTATTAAAATTGGAATCAGAAATGTAGGTAACTCTAAATCCAATTATGTTTTCTACTCACTACAATTGCTTTTATACAAAGAAAAGGACAATTATAAAAGTCAGTGAAAAACAGAATTTGAGGTATTCAGCAGCAGGCAAATCAGAGTAAAAGTATTTAAGTAGTGTACCATCCAGAGAGCAAGACGTAAGATTTTCAGGAAAAATGACATGAACTGAGAAGATGTGATTCTTACTACACAGTATCCTTGCATGTAGTTGTTATGTGAGGTAACATTTTCTGTTTGATCATCTGGACAAGTCAAAAGAATAAGATATTCAGAGGTACAGAATAAAAGAGTAAGGTATTCAGAGAGCCCCGACCTTCTTTAGACCTAGAAGAAAAGTATTGCATTTAAACTAAATACAAGCTATGAGCAATGTCTAAGAGTTTATTCACTCCCATATCAAAGAATATCTAAAAGGAAGAAACATAAGATTCTTATTATGTAGATGGGAAGCTAGCAGGATTTCAGTGTGCATATTAGTACAGGTAAATATTAAGGGATGTTAATTCTAACTCCATTGCATTGTCCATAGATGAACATAATGTGTCCACACCCACCCCATTTTTTGTCTTCTTTGAAAGTGTCCGACTAAATTTTGTTCCACGTTAAACAATGTGCTTATTCCTCTAACTTCATATACCTCTATTTGTATTTTCTCTCAGGAACAACAGTCCCCAAAAAAATTTCAGAACAGTCAAGGCCACTGTATGTAACCAATCATAGAAAGAAAACCAACTTTTGCTTTCAGGAATATGTATAGAAATATTCTTTATTCTTAGTGATTCTAGAATGGCTGTAAAACTATATGATGCTCATTTTAGAGGAAAAAGGAGGCTATGGATACCCATTCCCCATGTGCTAGGAGAAAAGCCATGATATGTTCCCAATGGGGTAGTATTGGGAGCTACCAGTAGATCCTGAAGAAAGTTATTAAAGTAGAAAGAGACAACAAAAGAGAAAACTTATGAAGGAAGAAGAATGGTTTTGTCTAATCCTTTCCCTAGTCTGATATTTTATAAGAGACCTGGGTACTACAGTGAATACCAGCCGACCTTGGGAAATAGCTTAGCTGCCTTATACTCAAATTACTGCTTTCCCTGTCAACCTCTGGCTGCCTGCTACCAATGTTCAGGGAAGGATTCAACTCAAGATCAATGCTGCCTTGTGAGAAACTCACAGGCCAGCCGCAGGGTGTCCACTGTAGCATGACCTCAATCACTTCAGTCTTATCGACTGCTAAAGACTAAGACCATCAGAGACTGTAATGAGAACTAAGATGCTTAGCGTGCTTACAGATGAAGAAATCTAATTTTAGGTTTCCTAATCTTGAATTGAATACCTGGTAGGTATTTTACTTTGAGAACGTGTCACACAATCTGAAGGTATAGTCTGATGGTTAATTGCCATCATCTTTCTTTGCTTTATTAAATTACAGCCCCTCAGGTTTCAATGGCTGATTCAATACAGCTTTGCTTTGCATTGCAAAGATTTGCAGCAGATTCAGAGCCTGTTATTACCTCTCAACTAGAGAACAGTAAAAAATGAAGGGCAGTAAATTAAAATTTGATAACACAATTGCAAATGACTCTCCCACAACACCATGAGTTTTGTTGGAGCTAGGTGTGGGGAGGGTCTTTATTAAATACTTAGGGCTCTGGAAAAATTATGAATTTCTTATACTTCACTTTTATTTTCTCATGTATATTACATAACAGTGATAATTTATTCTAAAAGATATGTATTTCAAAAACGTGAGGAATGGGCTGAATAATTTTGGTCATTCCTTTTTAAGTGTAAACTTTGAAAAATAAATAAATAAACAAAAATACGTTATTTCTAAGGTAATAAATCCTTTCTTTAGAGGTGGTCCCCTGGGTAAATTGTGACATATATTTTTCTGCAAATTAAGCCTTTTAAAACTATAGTCTCAGAGTGAAAAAAATGTATGCATACTTTTCGCTACTAATAAAATAGAGCAATTACATACCCTTCCTCCAAAATATGGCAGTTCTGTTTGTTTTTACAAAAATCATGTAGTTTTGTAATACACTCTGGAGCATGAAAAAAATAACTAAAAGAATACCTCTTTTCCTAAGACTGTTGGGTACTAAATTTTGTTTTTTTTTTTTTTGCTTTGTGTTTTTGTATTGAAGTCCATCTAATTTGGAGCATTTATATTTGAAAAGGGACTTTCACTCCAGTTGTTTTTGCAGGCAAAGTATCAACTCTATCATTTGATTTTTGTTTCCAATAAAATAATTAAGGATGAAAATTCAAACACAGTATGCATTTATTGTATAAAAATCTTGAAGCAAACATTATTCGTATAATTCTTGGCATTTAAATATTGCTTTATGATAAGACCAAGATACTAAGAAATTGCCAGCAAAAAAAAAAAAAAAAAAAAAGGAAGACTTACCTGTAGAATTGAAAAGGATAATATAAAATGTTTCATCAGTTTCAGGGGTATCATCATCGTTGATATACACAGATAAATTCTGCTCCCTTTCTCCAACATCAAACAAAATGACACTGTTCTTTCCACTGGGAACAAAGTCTCCCTCTTCAGCTGTTGCATCTCCATTAACAGTAATATACTGGACAACAACAGCGACATCAGCAGATCCATTCCTTAGGACTGTAAAGTTTGCAACACTTCCTTCTTGAACACTCACTGTCACAGGTTCTGAAAATACAAAAGCAACAAATCTGTCTGAGTTCAAGCCTGAGTTGCTTGCATTTGCTCTGTTTTCTTAATTCTCTCTAGTAGGATCTTCCTCTTCAATGAAACAATAAGATGTATGTGATAAAGGTAGGAAATAATTCAGGTACGAGAGAATATTTTGTACCTTGCCTCCTAACTGATCTCAACATCAACAAAGAGAAAAATGACACACACAAAAAAATGGGAAGGTTCTGAAGGAAACAAATATAAACTAAATACAAAAAAAAAAAAAAGTTTGGGGAGCTTTTCCACTTGCTCTTTTGGGATTACGATTTCGCAATGATCTGGTTTGTGAAAAAAATCCGTTTTAGGTAGTGTATGTATTCCACATTTATAAACAATAATATCTAACCTGCAAAATAAATGGGATCATCATTCTTTGTTATTTGTAAAATTGCAGTGGTTACATTGCCCAGCCTGGCTCCACCGGTAGCATTGAATAAACTGATGGTGAATACTTCCTCCTCTTCAGGCACCTGAAAGTATTAAGACATTAATTTCTAGCATACAAAACACTGAAGAATTTAAAATGAAAAGTTAGGGGGATTAATAAGCCAGAGATTTCTGAGTGTTGTTTTTATTTGTCAGTCCTTATGTGTCTCAAGAGGGATGATAATTCATACAGTTATACAGAAATTATCATCCATCTACAGTTTTTGTAAGTAAGTCCCTTCCTCTTTATCTTGCACAGATGACCCAAAAGTTACCTTCCAGTTTTATGTTTCTGATACATGTAGTTTTTTTTACAGCTTTATTTATTTATCATTAGGTGTAATCTTTCTTATATTACTTCAAATTTATCAGCATATAGGATTAGGATTGAAATTAGGATTCCAGTTATCAAGATACGAGTTTCAGTCAAACTTTCCTATAACTTTACCACAGTACAATTACTCTCAGCTTCTACCTTTTTTGTTTAGAGGTATGCACAGCTTCTGAAATTTCTCTATGATTTGCAGACATTATCTCAGTTCTACCCAAGTATTTTGATATTTCCTACAAGTTATTAGGCTCTTGAGAAACACACATTCCTTTTTTCTCCTTATACTCTAATGTTTTAGTACTTACTCTTTGTCCCATATTCTCACCCCAAAACACTGTAAAAGTGTTTACCTCATCTGGCAGTGAGTAAATGGTGATATTTTTTGAAAACTCCAGATTATCAAATAAAATAGTCCCTTGCTCTGGATAGACGTCATTGGTACATGCTGGATCAACAACCCAAGACACACTAACATTTCCATAGTTTCCTTGATTTCTTACAACTCTGTAAACAGCTAAAAAACATAAACAGAGTCAGTGTGCATATTCAGAGCAACAGAAATCAAAAAGGAACATCTGAAACATCTGAAACTGAGAAAAAGGAAATACAATAATAACCAATTTCACTTCTTATGAAACCAGTAACATGTTGGAGTGCTACAGAAAAGGACACACAAAGACAGATTACTAAAGCAGTGCAAACTGCTTTAATTTCACATGTTAATTCTTGCCTGTAAAAGTAATTGATAACTGAATAGATCAATTAAAATCACCCATAGGAAGATTTAACTCTATGTTTCTCTTATATAACACCCCATTCTTCATTCTCCACAAACAGAGCTACTACCTCCACGTTGCACTTTGCACATACATCAGTACTCCATCCCTCCTGTCTGGAAAATTCTCTAGCAATCCTTTTTACTCAGTTAATCCCTCTGTTTTTCCACACCCATACTTCTCCACTTCACTCTCCGCTGCTCATCTTGCTTGGCATTGTACCAATCTGTAAAGTCCTGAGTGGAGATTTTAGTAAGAAGTCTCCTAGACTTCTGTTATCCTAGAACAGGGAAAATAAGACTTGCAGAAGCAGACAGCAGATAAAGAAGTAACTCTAATAAAAAGGAATTACCGGTATGGATGACTTCTCCTTTGCTTTCACTTATTGTTACTGTTAGTTCGTAAGGTAGAAACTGAATGATACCATGCGGATCATCATTCTTCAAAATGGTTATATTGACCATTGTGGCATTCCCCAACTTGCCTGGCATTTCACTGTAGCCACTAAGTACCACAGAATATAGCTCATCCAGCTAGAAGAGGGAAACTCAGTCAGAACAAAAATACATATTCAACATCCACATCAAAAACAAAATGGTCTATAGTCCACAGTCCCCCATCAGGCAGAAAGGGATACAAACTTAAAATGAAATCACACACATTCTACATGCAATAAACGTTTGTATAATGCTATCAAATAAAGGAAATTGTTAGAACTTTCTATCTCTAAAAGCATCAGTTTCTCCAAAAGTCTATTATTATTATAAGCAAGGACTTATTTTGTGTACTTAATTTAGAATCGCATAATTTCACAAGTAATGTTTGTAACACACTCTGAAATGTAAATTTTCTTTCCTCCAAGACTTCTTAAGATTCCTGGCTTTGTAACAGGTAAAGCAAAGATTTTTAAACCATGGACAGCATGCTAATTTAGAAAGAATTGATCAACTGGCTTTATTAATCTAATGGGACATGGTACTTTCAAAAAAGTATCAGAGAACATTAGAAAAAAATATTGCATTTATCTATCTAGAAAACAGCATTACTCTACACTGGGGAGAACTCAGTGAAACTGGCTGGTGGTTAGCAGTAAAGAAACACACATGAACTGGTTCTTCACATACAATTCAATTAAACAATGGTGTTCAGTACTACAGAATGTCATGGATGCTAAAACCTTACCTGCGTTCAAAGCGTAACTGCTTCAATTAACAGAAAGAAAATCTGAAGGCACCCAAAGATACCATCCATTACTCCAGACATCCTTGGACTGCCCACCATTGGAGGCTGGGATGGCATTCTGGAGGAAAGTGATTATATATGTCCTGCTCATGTATGTGGCTTTTGGCCACTCTTGGAGATAGAAGAGTATAAAAGGACCTCCTTATTTTTTAGTCCTGACACTACAATTCGTATGTTTTTGCCTGAGCATTTCAGCAGGATGACTTACCTAGTCTAATAATACTGCTGTAAGCAGGGAAATACTTTTATCTCAGCCTGCTGATGAACTAGTAAAAACTGGGAATGGAACTATTAAATAACCCGCTGTTTTAGTGCCTAAGTTTTACTAGATTAACTTATGTTCCTGGCTTCTGTAGTGGAGTTCAGACTTCTTATGTCTCCTTTCTTTGGAGTATGTAGGGAAAAGAAACCTGAATTTCTACAGCAGCCTATGCAATTGAAGTTGGAGTTGCTGTGATCCCCTGATTTCCTCATCATATGGTCCTCCATCCCTCCTTCAATCCATGACTGATGACCACCTGGCCCTACAAAAAGATTATTAACCTTCCTAAAACCTTTATGTTTTGTAAAGCTGGCTTTCTGACATCTTACTCCTAGATCAGCTCATTAGCAGGATCAGACAAACACAACTAACTGCTTATGCAAAATACAGCATAGGAATGTGCATGTAAAGGCAGCAAAAAATGCTGAATCACAGCAGCTAAAATTTATGTTAACATAAATGTGGTAAAATCAAACCCTTGCAAACTTCCTGATGGAATCCAGGATGGCTGATGCACAGGAAAGGGAACAAGCTACAGAAAAGCAGAAAGCAAAGAGAAAAGCAACAGACACATGCCTCAAATTGTGCAGATTTCTGGGATTACAAAACAATAGAGATATCAGAGAAATGAATATTCAGGCAAGACTGACAAGACCTGATTTGTATTGATATAAAGTGCTTTCATATGGTGCTTGACTATCTTATAGGCCTTTCAGTCACTCCTCCTCTATCTATTTCTCACACTTAAGAAAAAGAAAGCCTTCAAATGTTACAGAAAAATTGCTGGTATTTACAGGTGAAACCATCTATATTTTAGTAAGTGACAAACAAATATGTATGTGAATGCAATTTAAAGAGAGAAAAATATTAATTCTTACCTCTGGAATCCCATCCATCCTTGTCAGTAGAGTAATTATGATCTCTCTTTCACCAGGCTTAAACTCCAGAATTCCTGTGCTTCCATAAAACTCATTATTATCTCTTGGTTCTACAGTGTAGCGCAGAAACTGTCTGATGAGGCTTCCTCTAGTGCGAACAATCTGCAGCTCAACAGACTCCCCTTCCTGCAAAAAAATAAAATTAATCTTTTTCTAGCACTCTGTTAGAACTAAGTCGTCTGTAATGTTTAAGTGACGTTACTCAGATAGCTACCTTGATGCTGTAGGGACCTCTGGAAGAGGAAGAAAATTCGAACACTCCTCCAGGATCATCGTTTTCCAAAATTGTAATTTCACAAGTAGTAAACCCGTATTTCAGTATCTGATTTTCCACACTGACCCTGAGAAAGGAAGGTAAGAGGTTTTTTTCAAGTTGCAACTCTGTTTAGCAAATCCATACAGAGGAGATCAGGATATTGACAAATTTTATGAATAAATTATGAAAGCCAACAGTTACCTACAAGGATTAAAACAAGTTAAGAATGATACAACATCAGAATGTTTTATCCATTCGTAAAAAATGAATAAATAAATAAATAAAATAAATAATTGCCTCTGAAGTAACTTTTTGTTTGTTTGTTTCTGATTAGCTTTTTATAGCTAGTAACTCTGTTGTTTGTTTGTCTGTTTTTGATAACACATGCACACAACACACAGGAAAAGAAACAGAATAGTGCCAGGAAAAAAAAAAAAAAAAAGTTAGTTAAATTCAGAACTACTTTGTACTTGGATCAAGGTATAAAGGAAATTCCAAAATCACCTATGCTGAGATTACACTGAAAAGCATAAATTTCCATTATTGCTTTGTTTGTCAAAGTTTACTACTGACATAAAGAGGCAGAAATTTGACCCTCGATACCATGGATTTCATCCTCAGCTCTGTGTTAGCCTGCCTTCTGTAGATGTGGAGACTACCTGTA
The DNA here is from genome assembly GCF_964211835.1 of Anser anser. NCBI lineage: Eukaryota > Metazoa > Chordata > Aves > Anseriformes > Anatidae > Anser > Anser anser. The sequence continues at coordinate 21,052 of NW_028153762.1, forward strand.
GGATCCCTGTCTGACTCTACAAAATGTTGGACCTGCTCTCAGTAGCTCAGACTCATTCCCCTTTCTCATTACTCCTTTAAAGCACATGCTGAATGGTGCAAGAATGAAGTACGTTGACCAAATACGCATACTTCAGATTCCTCTCAGTAAAGGATTTCTCTCTCTGGGCTTCTCCTACACCATCTTGATCGTACTCTGTGACAGGAATGGGCAGTATCTGATAACAGTAATGAACCTTGCATATTACTTGCTTGCCTTTCCTCAGAAGCAGTAATTTTCATCATTTTAAATTTCTTATATTAAAAATTCCAGAGAAGCACTATTGCAGGATGCATCAAGAATACACCTTCAGATTGATGGTCTGCATATGATTTATTACATGTAGTTTTAGGTACTTAGATTCCTTTGCATCTTTCACGTTTCCTGTCAGTATTGTATTTTTCAATGAAATCGTGGTCCTGCATACTGTACATATTTTTGTGCTTTCACTGTGCTACAACCTAGACTTTATCAAACACTATTTCATGAAGAAATGTGATCTATTATATCCAGTTTTTGAAATCAGGCCCAGAACTGTGTCCAGAAGCACGTTTTAAGTAACTGGAACCTACACACACAAAAACAACTTAGCATTGTTGTAGCACAGTCTACAGGACAGGGTACAGGATGCAAAATAGGTAATACCTATTTAATAGAGTAACGTGCTCATGTTTGTTACATGTTTAAAAAAAAAAAAAAGTCGGTAGAAAAAATAACCTGTGTTATATAAATTATATGCATGTTAGTCTAAATCAAGATAACTTTCCTTGTCTTTGACTAGAGAAAATTACTCTGTAACTCTAATCAGTTCAGCCATTTAGTTGGGGCAAACTGTATTTGTAGCAGTTTAAAACAATTAATTCATTATTCCATGAAACACTCAAATATCAAACACTGAGCCATGCATTCATAACTTTCATCATTCACAGATCCTACATAAAGAAATGCCTTCAAGCAAGAACCCCATGCCATCAAACGAAACACCAAAGGGGAAGCATGCGTTGTCTGAAGAGATGCAGAGACGTGATTCTTGGGGGGGAAAGAAATGATAAAGACAGTTTCTGTCCAAACCAACCACTTCTGAAACAAAGCATTGATTCACTGAGGACAGAAAACAGTTCACCGCACTTACCCAAAGAACACGACAAACCTTTCTGTCTCTACCCTGTCAACACAGAGGAAAAAAAAAAAAAAAAAAGAGGATGTAGAAAGTAATGAAAGTGCCACTTACTAAAATTTCAATACTACCCATCTTATAAAAGAACAAAAAACTAACAAAAGGGACAAAAAAAAAAAAAAGAAAAAGAAAAAAAAGAAGGCTTTCTTTTTACTTTCCAAAAGTTTATAATGTTCTTTTTATGGGAACCCTGCTTGCTTGGCATTTTCCTGTTGACAAAGGCCAGCAAGTGGGCAGTTCCCACTTAGGAGGAGTGACCCCATGACCAATTCAGCATGTCAAGAGCCACTCAAGGTGTTCCCTACCAAGCCCTCCTCAAAGAGCTTGATTACTGACTGCGTGATCACAACTGCAGCAGCCATCCACGATTATAACCCTTTATTAGGGAAATACATCTACGTGCCTCTGTGATATGGTGTTTCATCAGTCTGACAAAGTAATGATAAAAACAGATAAGCACAGAAAGAGTACTGATGGGTACACAAGGAAAAGTAATTAGGCACAAAATCACAGCAAACCTCATTTACAACAATTTTTTAGTTAATCAGATTACCAAAGTAGTATATATACATGTATAACATAAATACAAATATAAGAAAGAGAAGCAGAAGGAGAAAAAGGGGAAAAAGAGGGGACAAGGAAATAAAGGGACAAAAAAAAGAAAAGAAAAAGGGGAAAGGAAAAGGTATTTGCTAATCAAAAGGTTAAAAAATTAAATCAAGTTTCAACCAAGCATTTATAACAAAACTGCCACATGAAGTCAGTCAAAAGGGCAGCATTATTCTGCAATAGTAATCATGTATTTTGGCTTTCTTAATCAAAAATACATTAAATACAAAAACTGTATCGTCTATCAAAGCACCAAAAACAGATTAAAACAGTGTTTGTAAGGTGATAATTGGGCTCCACTAATCTCAAAAATAATTTAAATTTGGAATTCAATACAGACAAGAGTTCACTCTAAATTCTGAGAAGTAAATACATTCACAGACGTTCTTTCGAATAGGAAGTCTGAATTAATTGAAATTTGTTATTGATATTCACTGAAGCTAGGTATATATTGAGACATTCTCCCTTCCCTCAGAAACATGCAAAAGCATTCAAAAAACAGCAAAATATTAACACAATGAAAAGATCAAGGAGAAGATTCCAGAGTTGGTAATGCTAAAATTTAATTATATCGCTAAGCTGTTAGTAAAATAATTTACAACAGAAAATAAAAATGAATCACTATATCAAGTGAGCTTTTGATATGTATTAAACCTAGACAGCTTTCAGGTCAGGAAGCAACCAGTAAAATTCAGTCCATCAACTGGTAAAAAAGAACATTGTTCAGGTGGTTTCTCCATACAAACCCCATCTTGAACACCTGGATCCTTTTATTTATTTACTTATTTGTTTGTTTGTTTGTTTATTTATTTATTATCTGGTCATTTTTTTTCTCTGGCTGATATCATGAGTGGTCAGACCGCTATCACTGCCCTGGCACAGTAATGTTAGTTACTTCTCCAAAAAGTCATAAAACATCCTATGCAGAAACTTAATAGAAGCAGCTAGGTTTAGGTTTCCAGCTCCAAGATGCTGTTAAGCAAACAATGAATGAACGAAGCTGTGGCTGCCCCATCCCTGGAGGTATTCAAGACCAGGTTGGATGAGGCTGTGGCCAACCTGATCTAGTAGGTGCCATCCCTGCCCATGGCAGAGGGGTTGGAAGTGGATGATCTTTAAGGTCCCTTCCAACCTGAGCCATTCTGTGATTCGAAGAATGGTGCACTCAGTAGTATTCTTTATATCTATACTCTAAGGCATATACATGTAACTTTTCATAACATAGAATGCATATCCCTAACAAGAAATTTTTAAAAAATAGTATTGAAAAAAAAAAGAAGAATTAAGAGAACAAAGATAAATTAGGAAAGTACATTTTAAATTTAAATCCAAAATGTTTGTTGTAAAGTATTCTCACAGGTTTACTTTTTTCTAGGAATAATAAAAAAAAAAAAATCCCAATTCTATTGTTTTGAACAATTACATTGTAATGCAATTATCATACTCACATCCTGCAAACTTTTATCCTTTTAATCCAAATGCTTGCTTTTCGGTTCAGTGTACTCTTCATGTGCTAAACCTAAGTCCATACAGGGCTAAACCAGGCAAGGTGAAGCGTTCAGCAAATAGCTGCATAATACTTCCAGCAGCCAGCTCAGATCGACCCGGAGGAGCTACGGGGCTGGACACAGGGTCCGTGCCACCAGAGAGCTGCCAGGACACCAGCCCCATCCCCTGCCACGTGCACTTCCAACCTCGAAGAACAGAGGGGCGTTCATATACCACCCTTACACCACGGAGGAGATGCTCCCAGACTGCCTGACACTACACGGGTCCAGTTCAGTCCCGTTTCACTCCTCGTGGTATGTGAAACCAGCTCTTTAGGTGTTCCTCTGACAGCAGTATGGAAACAGGACAAAGAGGGCTATTCAGAAGCAGCAATAAAAGTTAAAACAGCTGCTTTGACATGGTGGCTTAACCGTGGCCAGCAGCTCCTCCAGCTAGTGAAAAGAACTCTTGACCAGGAATAAGGTGATACCAATCACTGGGAAAGCCACTTCCCTGTTTTTATCCTCAGCTTATTTTTTCCTGTAAAATGGCTATGTATGGACATGAAGTTTCATATCGTCACAGACAGTAAACCCTGGCAATGCTTATGATGCTGCCAAAAGAAATACAACCTCAAAGTGTGTAAAGCATTTCTTATACAACAAGACTAATGTGAAATGACTGATCATTAGGGAAATTCTTTCAGTAAAAAAAATCATAATTATTATGTAGCAAGAACTACAGATGAATTAGGACAACTGACAGGAGCTTCAAAATGTTTCTTACACTTTTTTAAACATGCAGTACAAGAAAATAGGAGAAATTAGAGTTTTGACTAAGTTTAAGGTACCATGAGAATTTCAATGTTAAGAACTAACTAGAACCACAAAATAATTAAATAAATAAATGAAAAATAGCTTTGAAGTTAATAACTTTTGACAAAATCTGGAATTTCTGCAGAACCTGAGTGTTCTGAAAGACACATGAGAAACTTAATTTCCACTGTGAATCTACACGGCTGTCATTATTAAACCACACTTCTCTAAAAGACTTTCTTTTCTATCAGGGTATCTCAAAAAGGGGGAAGTGAAATTGCTTGTGGAACATTACTCAATTTGCTTGCATTCAGTGTTCACCCCCTCTTCAATTTTTTCAGGATTATCTACTGATTTAATTAGAGGCAGGCTCTAGCTCTAAAGAACTGCATTAAAGTAGGATTTGCCACATTAGACTTTCCATAGTGCCTCTCATCAGAGGAAACACCTTCTCTCCAGGTTTAATCCATCATTTATTTGATTTTTGAGGCTATTTTAATTTTTCTGAGTCATAGCAGGAGAGATATGTTGTTATTTTGAGAAGTAATGAAAACAAGCAGTAGGTGTCCAGCGCACTCATTTCAACATTCTACTATTTTCAAATGACTTTTTCCCCGTTAAAACGCAGTCTGATCAAACCCTTGAGGCATCCCTGGAGGTTTTCAAGGCCAGGTTGGACTAGGCTGTGGGCCGACCTGATCTAATGGGTGGCATCCCTGCCCATGGCACTGGGGTTGGAAACTGATGATCTTTAAGGTCCCTTCCAACCCAAGCTATTCTGTGATTCTATGAAAATTTACATAAGTAAGATAGATATGGTTTTGAAACAGACACTAACCAAAGGGAATTACCAAGTAAGGAGAAAATCCTAGCTCCATTAAGCAGTATGGCAGTGAGTAACCCACAACACATAAACCCTTAAGCCCTGTCCATCAACACTACACAGTGATTTAAATGGCCCTCCTATGCTTTTCTAACTTTTTGACATGTAGCAACCTCTAAAACCCAAAAATGTTTAAAAACTGCCAGATATTTCACAGTGAAATAGTCAAGTCTGTATTTTACATTTGTAATTTTCAAAAAATTACTTCATAACTCATAGGTCTAATCATTTTCCACATAAACTGATGACAGAATGTCAGCCTATGGAAATCTGTATCCCATCACAGAAATCACTAGAACAATAAAAATCTTCAAATAACGTTGCTTCAGTTTATTATATATAGTAAATGAGATTTATGTCGTAACATATGCATATGGATCTGTTCTGGCATCCTAACTTCCATGAGTTAAGACTCAAAAAATGCTGGAGCATAAGGACTGCCTAAACAGTTGTCTGTTTGTTGATTATCACTTCCACAAAATAAAAGTGATTTATCCCCAGATCCCAAAGTCTCCAAGTTCTCAGTCTCACCACCACTCACTCATGAGCACAAACACAGGCCACGTCCCCAGCCCACATACCCTGCAGGTTCTGGCCCTCTGGTTGTGCCAGGTGCCAAACTGATAGCTGTCTGCACCTTAACTGGGGGGCTGATAACTGCCAGTGAGAGATTACGTTGTGTAGAAGGAAAAAACAGCAATCAGATTTAAAAAAAACTGATTTCTGTTTGTGCTTACCAGGTAAAATGAACAGCCCTAGTATGCATATATGCTCTCACAAAGCACACACACAATTTCCATGGCCTGTTCCACCTACATTCATCAAGAAGACCAAGGTCTTTCCTTTCTCACATAGATTTCACTACAGACATCTGGTTTTATTTATGCTTGGTCTCAATTCAGGCCTATTCAGATAGGGCAGGCATTCAACCTGAATCTGCTCCTAAAAAAAGAAAATATAAAGAAGCTTCAGCAGATACAAGACTCTCTTGCTCCTTCATTACTCATCATTACTCATCTGTGTTCTTTGGAATCATATTTTTCATGTTATACATTTTCCTCCAGTTTGTGGACAAAATTCAGAGCTAGTTTTAATATCTGTGGTCTAAGTATAGAGAGCATAAAGCAAGAAAGGATAACATTGTTTTTAATGGCTTGGAAAAAATATAGTTATGGATGCACTTAAAGCTTATTTAAAATTGAACTGCCTTGACAATACCACTAAGCCGTAAATAATACATCCTTGTTAGAACTAATTATTTTGATTATTTTACCCGTGCTATTAATAATTGCAATACATTGAATGCTTATGAACATATGTCTATGTCTGTAGTTTCATTAAAGTTCTTACATGCTTTCTTTTCTCGCTGACTTATGCTACAATTTACGGAACAGTACAAGCACATCTACAGCACAGTGCGTCTTTGTTTTCATGCTCATTCACTACTGCTGTGAGGTGCTGGCTGCCAGCCTCGGAAACTGAAATCTTCTATTTGTCCACAAAATACCAACCAGGCTGAAAGCAATAGCACGGGCGTACACGTAACCCTGCCAGTATCCTTCAACCCTAATTTGAAGAGTCATGTCTAGTACTGAAAGGATGATCTCTGCAGTCATTTCATTCTTGGCTTCTGCTAATTAGTTGAAGTGAGGGATGCTACCAAGGTCTAGAGAAAAGTTCAGATTCTATCTCCTCCTTGCTTACTTCTTTTTCCAGGACAGACCACCTGTTCCTCGGTTCACTCTCTGACCCTGCCAAGTGTGGGAAAGCTGCTTACTGTTGGCACACTTTTCACCATCCACTTCATGATCAACAGAGCCTACGGCTTGCACCATACACAGCAAAAGCAGAACACTGGTTGTATTTGTTCAGCTGCCAGTTCAATCCCTGTTGCAGCCACCATTTTCAAGGTATAGCCTACAGTTGTAACTCAGGATAAATGGCAGAAAACTGTACTTTCACACACGTGAATCAAAAAAGTTACCCTTTCATGCTGCTTACTTCTATCTACTTACTTGTTTACCTCAATACCACTCTGCATTCTTGGCCACCTTACACTCAAAACTTGAACCATCATTTCTAATCCTAGTTTCCCCCTTTGTGCCAGAGACTCTAAAAAAATTCCTTGAGACAAACCAGTTTCTCCCACAGAAAGAAAGCGGAGAACTGCTTGCAATAGTCTCTGTTTTTATTCTGAAAAGGATTGCCTTTTTAATGTAATGAGTAGCCAAGGTAGAATAAAATAACTAGTTCTGAACTACATGCATTAACCAGCCACCTTTTAATCAAGCAAGCCAATCCCGCAAAGGAATAACATCTTCCCTGTGTGCCATAAAGATGTTCGAAAACCATGTTTTCTGAAATGGGATCTTCTAGTGATCAACAACAGCGTGAGGAGCTTCTTGCCTATTGTTTGCTAATGTGGAATCACTGTGGATATCTGTTGTGGATATCTAAGAGCTAGCCTACGCTTCCTGTACAGAATAAAAATACTTCTTCTGCATAAGGTAAGGACTATGTAAGTAGTAGATGTTCAGTGTGGAAGCTGGTGCTGGCAGACCACTGTAGTATGTTTTCAGTAAAAGTGGAAAATGTACCTTAGACAAATAGGAGGTAATACAAGAGCACGTGTGGTGGTATTTCTGTATTTACTTATGTAACTGAGCTGTGGGAAGCAGGACAGACGATATAGCCAAGACACTCTTGTTAGTAACTCAAAGAGGGAAAAGACTCCTGATTATAAACTAATTTAAGTTTTCTGAACAGTGTTCACATGCAGATAATAGTATCACCTGAGGGCCCTTACAGCCTGTTATCCTAAAATCCTCCACTAGATGAGAAGGGAGACCAGAACACTGTGCTTCAGAAACCCCACTGCATTCTCATTAGCAGAAGACTGCAATAATAGTCACACTGGGATATTCTGGGGGCTATGAGCTGACAGAAGTATCTAATTATCAAGGAATATTGAACATGCAGATCAAACAAATAAACTGCAAGTCTAATTCTACAGTGACACCCAAGTTATAAATGTTTTTTCTGACAGAAAAAGTTCTGCATTGCTTTTTAGTTCTCACTTTAGTTTTTCCCATTATCTTACTAAATATTATTTTTCCGAAAAAAAAAAAGTGTTAAAACCAAGAGCTATAAAAAAGATCAAAACTGAAAGAACTTTCTAAATAGCATACAGAATTTTCATGAAAATATAAACAGTTAAGTCATTAGATAATAAATGCAAAATGGTTTCTTACATTGATCTCCAGTCAAAGAACCCATACACAGTCTGAAACAAGGGCCCACTATTTCTTCAGACACATATCAACACAATGCAAGCAATACCATGTAATTAACACTGTGCTAATCTGTTATGCATAAATCGAGTACTGCAGCTGATACATATGAATAGAGAATAGGGTACAATACCTGTCCAAAGTTAATAACACAGTTTCGTTCATTTCAGGTACATCATCAGCTTTAATGGTGATGTTAATTGTGGTATCACTTTGTCCAGATAAGAAAACCACGGAGCCGTTAAAAGGACTTATATCATCCTGTGTTACCGCCTTTTGATTGGGACCAGAGGGTTTCAAACTCCAGAACACAGTTGCTCGACCATCAGTCCCATCTCGATGCAATGCAATGGAAACCTGTGAAACACATTAATTTGTTGTGACTTGCAAAAGTAGATGCAAAACCGATTACTCCCTTGCAAATTACTATTTGAATAAATAATAATAAAAACAAAAGTTTGGCCAGTTCTAATTTGAGAATGGGAAATGATCTATCTTATTCAGGATTTGTCTCAGTCCTACTTTACATGACTATGCTCGCAATTGGTGAGAGAGACTAACTGCAGTATCTTTTGCTCTGTGTGAGCATCAAGGGCTAACTGGTTTTAGATACTTACACAGAAAGCAAAGACCAATCTCAGTTCTCTGGAAATCAGTAACAGATTATTTCAGAGCATTATTTTTTTTTTTAAAGAAGAGAATATTTAGGATAAGACAGAACTTACAGGAAGGCTTTTCCTCACATTAATTGTCAAATGCTACACTGAATACAGCAAACTCCACCTTCTCCAAATAAGTTTTCCATAGCAAAAGACAATATAAAAAGGCTTACTTACCAGCGTAGCAGGGGAATCTTCTGGTTCAGAAAGAATAATCGGTAGATTGCTAATAAAGCCTATTTCTCCATTTGCAATATCTGGAGTAATCCTCAAAGAAATATTTCGAATTTCGCCTAATCTAGGACTCACAGATGGGACTAGAGGAATTCTATTCACCAGTTCAACTCCTTCCAGCTGTAGGAAAAAGTAAAAGAAAAGTGAGAAATAAGAAGCCTCAGCACCAAGTCAGAACAGTTCTGACATTTCAGAGTAATTTTCATATAAAGGAAGTATACATCTCCAGAGCAAATTCTTCCTACTGATAGCACTGCTGTTATAAAAATTTGTAAGTAGACATGTCAAAGAAATTAAGTGGATATTGTTGAGCTGTCAGCAGAATGGTACACCTCCCAGACAAATCATGTTAGTGTATGTAATTAAACACAGATCAAGCCAGAGAGAGAGACTCTGTTCCAGATCAGCTGATACATTACTAGAGCTATTAACAACAGTCATTGATGAGCAGCATAGGCAATTGTCTAACATCATTTTTTGTGTCTTGCATTGATAAAAATCTAGGGAAATCACTGAAGTCATAATAATTTACAGCCCTTGATCAAACAGCCAAATAATAATCCACTTTTCTTTCCTCTCCACAAAATTTTAAGGAATTCTCTATCTAAGAACTACCAGAGCCACATTAAGAATTTAAATTCAGTACAGTATTTCAAAACTGTATTTTACTTGTCACTGCATTTCTGATAGATTATAGATACTAAGAGGAAATAGATTTTTTTTCATCCTTTTCTTTAAAAGGGAAGCATCACTCGCTAAGCCCAGCACCAGTAGTGACACACCAAGGAAAGCAGAACTTGCCTGTTTAATTATTTCCTTTAAATATTATTTATTCCATGTGATTCTGTCTACATGCATCATTACAATAAATGTTTCCATAACAGATTTGCATATATTTCTGTGAACATTTCACTGGGGCATAAACTCCCACTGACATTTTTTCTTGGAGTTATCAGGTGTTATCATAGAGTAAAGCTTTATTTTTTGGGGATAAAATAGTGGCCTTTCTTAAATTCATATAGTAATCATGGTTCACCATTTCAAAAGATGATTTTTAAAGTCTTACAGTTCTTGAAACCAAACTCTATAAATATGTGGGCTGTATCATATTTTGTTCCACAACTGCTTGAGTAACACCCAGAAATATGCATGAACATTTATCTGATGATAGATGGAAATGTTTTACAAATACTGTATTTAGTAACTGATTCTCAACCATTCCAACTTGTTATCAAAAGTCTGAAGAACAGATGATGGCACTGTTTGTTTCTCCTCTTTTCTGAGCTTTCTCCTAGCATAGGCCCCGATTCTGCAATTAACAGGATGAAAGTGCACCACTGTGCGGTTATTAGCTCAGTAAACTTTCTGAAATACTACACAGCCAAAACAATTTGCTCTATTTAAAGTGTATGCTGTATTTGGATCCTGTATGGTACCTTTGGAATAAAGTAATAATCAATAAAGAACAGAGATTTTACTCTTTCTGCAATGTTTCCTTTAGTACCTTTTAAAGGAAACCAGTACAAAGAGAAAAAAATATATAGTTATTTGAACAATAACAATTAGTTTATGAGCTTAATTTTCAGAGTTAATCTTCCTAGCTATACCAAAAACCGCATCTCTGATTACAGCACGTTATTTAATTGAAGGTGTCACTAAGGAATATATCTCACATTAACATTATCTCCTGTACCTTTATTCATCCTACAGTTTCATTTGCTTCTCTGCTGATTCCTGAGTCAATTCTTTATTTTGCCTAAGTACAACTCATTCTAAACATGTTCACTGAGATTATCATTTATTCACGATGCAGAAGGATTGTCACAGTGATAAATAGTGGTGTTTTCCTTCTCTATGAGTTTCTAAATTAATTATTTGAGCTGGAAAGCTCCTCTGATTTAATTTCTTCAAACAAAGATTTTATTTATAGTTCATGGAGAAAGTACAGAAAAAAAAAAAACAGATTGGAATCTACAGTTTGAAAATCCAGGCAAAGTGCTTGGAATGACTGAACATTCTGAAATATTTATCAGATGTGTGTCTTGACTACAGTCAAAGGACAAAAAAAAAAACCATTGAATACATGGAATTAGACATTTAAGAATTTTGTGGATCTCTCAAACCTCTTGCAATCATAAAACATACTAACGTGTTCTAGTATTTCAGAAGGCAATTCCTAATCTAACTGTGAATGCCATAAATAAATAAATAAATAAAATTGCATATTAGATAAACAATATAATTCTGGCAAAACTTTTTGTTCTCATTATTCCTCCTGTAAGAGAATGTAGGGAGAAGGATGTGGAGGGAGGAAATCTTTCAAAGGTCTTAGAAGTGATTACAACGTCTTTGGTAGACTATAAGGAAAATATAAAACCTGGCAAATTTGAAATTCATGGATATAACATCAACACCTTCAACGATGATAAAAGTTATCTTTTACAAATTGAGATAGAAAAAAAAAAGGAAAGAAAAAAGTGAAGAAAACTATACAGGGAAAAAAAAAAGTAAGTTCTCCTAACAAATTTATATATAAATGCAATATAATATACATATAATATATAATGTATATTTGACCCTTTTTAATTTAGAATAGTTCAGCTGGAAGAGCAAAGATCACAGTATCACAGAATTGTAGGGGTTGGAAGGGACCTGGTCAGGCTGGAGAGTTGGGCAGGAAGAAACCAGATGAGGTTTAACAAGAGCAAGTGTAGAGTCCTGCATTTGGGAAGGAACAACCGCAAGTATCAGTACAGGCTGGGGGATGACCTGCTGGAGAAGGACCTGTATCAAGCCCAAGATACATTTACTTGCATGTCATTTCTGAAATTTTTCCTGCTTCAGTAATTTAATTTTAAGAACCTTATTTTTTTCACGTTCCAAGTCAGAGGCCAAGCAGAAACATGCTTCAAGGGGCAAGCAACAGACAACGCTGATCTCATTTTGATAAATTCCATGATTAGTACCTGAATCCTCTTTAGTTTTAAAATTTGTTTAATTACTAATGATTAGGGATAGAAAACTTTATAGCATAGTTATGAAAGATGTCTTTTTAAATAAGAAAATCTTTGCTTCAGAGCTAAGCACTTTTTTTTTTTTTACAGGAATGGTCATTTAAATTACAGTCAAGGGGAAGGATCAATTATTGAATCATATTCCTCATATTAAATAAGCTAAAAAACAAAAACAAAAAAAAAACAGCTGAGATACCTGTATGAGGAAATGAGCACCATTTTGAAGAAATGCATCTTTTCTTATTGGTATACTCAAAGTATGATGTGTTTTTCCTTCTGGAAACAGGAGGATGCTGTTTCTAGACATATTTAGAATGCCATCTTTTGCTCTCTCAGGATCCAGAGCTCCAGCTGGAATATACAGTGCAGTATAAACTAACTGCACATTTCCAACTGTTCCTTTCTCCCTTACAAAACTCAAGGATAAAAAGCGTCCTGTTGGATTACTTTCAATCTTCTGATTCTCCAAAGGATAAAACTTTATTACGCCATAAACATCATCGCTGTCCTGAATGTAAAACAAAAGCTGCAAAACAGAAAACAGCATCACTTACTCAATGCTACAATTAATATACACCACAGTTTTCACGTTTTCATGAAAGTATGTCCTGACTGTCATCATACATTTTTATCGTTAGTGAATTGGCACTCAAGAAAGAAATCAGATTGACAGCCCCAAAGTGTTGCTTGTGCACAAGCAGCACACCACTGATAGCAGCAACTTTCCTGCTATGCCTCATCTATGTCAGAATGAGCTTTGAATAACTGATTTTTGGTTCAGCAGCCAAAGTGAATAATTTGAATATATTTCAGACTGTGAAAAAATCATTTAATTCACCAAATTCATTCCAATCATATGTTCAAAAAGCAAAGTAGGGACCTGAGTCACAGAATTGTCAGTAATGCTAATTACCCCTTATTTAAAAGTTCAGAGGTTAGTCTTAATCACTAAGCCATCCTCTTGAAGCTGTTACTCTGTGTAAAACATTCCAGTACCTACAGCAAATAAGCAAGTGAAAATAAATGCTCAACCTTCTCTTAGCAAGCAACCAATCAAGATAGCAGTTATGCAATGATATTTATGATGGGAATATTCTAAGCTAAATGCTACTGCATTAAATAGGTCTGGCCTTATAAAATATGTTAAGCCAAAGACTTTGGATGTGGCTCTTTATACTGAGAATACATCAGCTTGCTTCACTTAAACTCAAGCACAACTACTTCAATTTAGCCAATCCACCAAAACTGGTGGATCCTAATCCTAATCCTACTCCCTAATTATTATCTATCACCTCCTCAAAACAAGTTCTGAAATCAAACTTACCTCAGATGGTTCGCTGACTTCTGCGCCTCCCTGTATTGTATGAGCTAAGAGCTTCAGAAGATAGGGCTCTGCTTCTTCTGGTATGTTATCATCAATAATGGTCAGTGAAAGTGTGACCAGCATCTGTCCTTGATCAAAATGTATCTCCCCGGTCTCTGGAACAAGGTCTGCAGTCACAGGTGACAGATCACTGCTATTTCGAGTTATGACCCAGGTCACAGAAACATTTCCATGTGTTCCACCATTTCTTACGATCGTGATCCCTTCAAACCTGTGGTTTTGAATGAAAATAAAAATCTGTAACATGCAATTATAATTAATATCGGTTTACTTAGCTATCTGTTCCCTGGAAGATTTATACTGACTTCAGTGGAATCGATATTAACTGCTGCTACTGACATTTGAGTCAGGACTTAAAATTTGTGAAATCATACCACAGAAGTAGACTTTTCTCAGGTTGCTTATTCATGAGATAATATACATAAAGACATGAGTAATATATCTAAAGACATTAGTTAAAATTTATTTTGTTTACAGTAAGAAAGATACTGAGAAGAGGAAAGTTGGCATGTTTATATTTTTTCTCAGGAAAGATGTTAAATTTCAGAAAACTTTTTCTCAACTAAATTTCTACACTGTTTTATGGACTATATCAAAATACAATTGTCAGGCATGAGTGTTTAAATAATGATTTTATTTAAAATAAAGTGACTCAACTATTTGCCTATGCACTGAAATATAATTTATCAATATTTGTGATTATGGAAATGTCACGTTTCCTGTATCTGTGTATAAGAAAGAAAAAAAAAAAAAGTGAATATTGAAGTGCTGGGCTCTACATACTAGAAATTGTTCATAAAATCATAGGTTGATACATTACCTCTTTCTCTGGGGATGAACCACCATCACTAGCTAGCAGTGGACATTTTTACTAAAACTGGCAATATTGTATAGATATTAGTTCTGCTTGTAAAGATTTGTGTGGAGATTTGTTTTTAATTTATCTGTAAAATTACATGTATTTAACTTTTTTGGAAGTCTATGGGTATTCAGTACTTCACAGAAGACACTCACCACCATTTTTTAACCAGAGACTGACTTTAAATACAGTATAGACAAAGATTTACTGGGAAAGGAAGCCTGAAATATATTTTCCACTTGTATGAATGGGTGTGTGGCCGCATCACAACTTCACTGATCCATCTTTTAGATTAAGGGTTTTTCAGTATTTTGATAATGTCATTAAATATTTACAGTTCTCATATATAGTTCATAAATATTAAAATACTTCTGCATAATTAGACATTTTCTCCCTTGAAAATTCTATATCGTTTATAATAATTACACAGTAGGTGATTTCTATATTAATTTTTCACTACTGATTTTATAATTACTGTCAGTGAAATCCTAAGGATGCTTTACAGTGCCAAACAAATCCCTTAACATGACGAGATACTGTTTGAAGATCTGTAGTACCTTGAAATTTGGTCTTCATCAATGATAACAGTTTGAGTAAACAGGATACTGTTGATTGAAAGCACTCCATAGGGTTTATCATTTGGTTGGATGGTGACGTGAACAACAGATGGATTAACCAAAACAGCATCTCCCTGTAACGTGTCCTTAAGGAGCATAATTTGGAAGGTCTCAGCAATTTCTGGTATGGCATCATCAAGGATCTTGAATTTCATATATACTTCATGAACTAGAGGTGTGAAGACAATAGTTGTATTTGGCTGAAGATCTAGGAAGTCTAAATTGAGCTGCGCGTGTGCTGTTGAATTCCCAGTTATGATGGTGTAACTGACGGAGACTTCACATTCATCAGGTCCAATTAATTTTCCACTGTCATCCTTACCACGAATCACTTGAATTGTGAGCATTTCGACTTCCTCAGGCACCATGTAAGTGCTCTGAGCAAATCGCACAGGGCTGTCATTTTTCTTAATATTAATCTGAACAGAATTCCTTGTGGTGTTGATTTCAGCCCCTCCCTCCACACTCCTGAGATGAACAACAAACAATTCATCATTTTCAGGTATCTGGAAAAATAATAGTAGCAACAGGGTGTAAGTCCCATTTCAAATACATGCAGAACACTTACTTAGAAATATGTTATGTATATTTAGCAATAAAGGGAAATAATATAAACATTACAACCCTTTTCACATTAAAATAAACAGGCAAAAAGAAACTCGCTTGCAACTTTGAAAATCCCTTCTCAAAATTGAATGTTTCCATTTTCTAAGACATACTTCTATGCTATGGAAATATGAAAAAGTGGGAAAAGACAAAAAAAAAAAAAGGGCAAACAAAAACTAGGCAAGAATCAGATGAAGCTCTATCTTTCCAACTAGAGAGTGTGAGGAGATCCAAACTCAACTTGTGGAAGTTGCTCTGCTTGGACACAAGTGTTCCTGACAGTTATTTAGTCTGACATCTTTATTTGCTGATGTTAACACCATTTTACATCTATGCATGCCTGAAAGAACAGAGGAACAACATATGAACACAACCTACCTTGGCCCTTTTGTTCCTATTCAACGGGAAAAAGAACAGTTCCTACTTTCAGACAGACTCACATTCCCAGCACAGCTTCAGTCACAGCTCTGAGAATGTGCTTGCTGATGCTTATCTATTAATTAGACTTTGGCATTTCTACATGTGGTTTGTTTAGAACTGCACTTTAGTTTTAGCTCTTTAGTCTCTAATAACTGATGCAGCAGACAAAAAAGAAGGGTTTATAAGCCTTGAATTGCAGAATTTAATATTTTTTACTTTATATTATTACATTTTATTCCCCAGTCTTGATAGGCTAAGTCTGTTTAACTGGAAAATATCATTATTTTATTAATACAGAGAGATTAGAAGGAAATATTTAAATATTACATAAGATCCTCACATCTCATTCTTGTTGTGGACTCTCAGAAAAAACAGTATTATTTGCTTCTGAGATAAATTCCACAACAAAATTGCTTATGTGTTACTAATGGCATTGCTTTGTTATAGGGCTGATGAATCCTTTCCATGTAGTTCTGTTTACTGAGCAAAAAAAGTTCAGAATTCCTTGTGGTCCAATATTTCTTCTCTTTTTACACATTTGTTAATTGGCCACCCTTAGATCCTGTTTCAGGGCACAAAGGGTATGCACGCCGCTGTCTTTGTAGCTGAGGCCAATTTTGTCCCTTGTTTGACTTGTGGCACTTAAACTTGCATAATATTATTGACTGATGCAGGTTGTTTGTTTTTTTTTCCAGCGTGAGATTTGCAAGCTCTCTGTCACCTCTCTCCTACACTACTATTTCCTATTTTATCTTATTAAAATTGATGTTAACTTACGCTTGTTTTAGTTCACTAGTTCATATACTGTCTTGCAGTACAAAAATACGCATTTGACAGTCAGAACGTACATGCCATTTTAGTTGCAGATAAAATCTTAGTATCCTACATAAATAAGGCATTGTGGAGCTTTCAATTACATCATGATTGACCAATAAATACATGAGTCAAACTTCGAATATAATAGTATAAATGATTTCCAGTGCTGCCTTGCCTCTTTAATTTTCTCTTAAAGTTGCAATTATACTTAAAAAGGAAACCTGCACAGGAAAAGTACTATAAATGCAGAGCTGTGGAAATCAGAACTGCAGTCCCCTACCTTCTGTAAGGCTGCACAATTCAGAAAAATACTTGTTTCATTGGTTTCCCTAACTCAGATCCTAAAAGCTCAAATTAAGTTCTGACAGTAGTGTTACTGGATTCTTGTGAACTCTATCATCATCATCATCAATAAAGGTTTTTGTGCAAAATTCATCTTTCACATACACTTGTGAAAGACTTTCAAAGAGTGGAAAGACGTTGACTAGACACACCAAATACAGATCAAACTTTTAGAAACAGAAGTTTGAGAGCATTTCTCAGAATAAAAATAAATAAAATCACATCCTCCCAAGAGAAAAGACCCTAATAATTTATTTCTGTGTGTAAGTCACTGAAATATTACATTGAATTGGAAAGAGATGTTTCTACACTTCAGCACCCCAGGTTGGCACAGCCTCTTAACACTAGAGTATCAGTAGAAATGTGGAAGGACATTTTTTATAACTAAGAGTAAAAAGGAAACAAGCTGCTTTACAGTTCTGTGCTCACTTCTGAGACACACACCTTTCACCATTATTGTTTTCTTATGAATTTCTTACTAAGTTGTTTTGTATCATATATACTTATTTTGATGTCTCAGTTTTCCCTCTTAAGCTTATTATAAAGGAAAAGAAAAACACAAAAGAAAAGTGCAGGTAAGAAAAAAGGAAAATCACAAGTTGCAAATTAGAAGAATGTTTTGTTTACTCTGAGATAAAAAGAAAGCCTCACAACCTATGAGTTATGTTGTGTTTTTTTTTTGTTTTGGTTTGGTTTTTTTGTGTGTGTGTTGTTTTTTTTTTTCAATTGGCCAATCTGAAAACAGAAAAATGTTAATTATCACCTAGTATTCATGCTTTCCACAAGACTGCATGTTTGTTTCAGGAATCTCATCTATTTTTAGGATTTTTTCAAATATGTTTCTACCCTGAAACATATTTGAAAAAAAAAAACCACAAACAAACAACGACAAAAAATATTTTTGAATCTGCCTTTTCCCTGTGAATCTTCAATGTGTAATATTCTTTCTTTAGTGACAAAGATAACATGTCTGCTCAGCCAGGATATGCACATAAACTAAAACTATTCACTGATGAGAATTAAAGAGGGAGCTTGGAAAGAGTAAAAATAATAGACCAGAGAGCCAAAATTTAACATCACTTCATCAAATAGAACTGCTTTTAACCTTATTTAAGCCAAGCCTTTTTGTAACTTATTACTCTAAGTCTTTCCAGAACTTCAGTTAACCTTCTACGTATCAAAGCCTAAGATGAAGTCAGCTTGTTCCTACCTGATCATCAAGCACTGTTAAATTATAAATCAGCTTTGATCTCCCAGGTGTGAATGTAATATTTCCCTTAGCTGGACTTAGGTCTTCTTCAGCTGGGTTTGGACCATCTTTTATCTGCAAAGAATTGATTTGTCTGATGAGAAGTCTATAAAGCAGGAATACAAATCCAGTGCAAGTACAATAACCAATATGCAGTGTGACTTGCATAACAAATGACTATCTGTTCAGCCATCTCCAACTTACAACTTACATGAACATTCAGTTGTGAAAATCTGCTCTTTTCTGGCAGACAGTGTAAGTCAGAACAACCACTCTGAAGAAATCCCGTATTTCCAGAATAAGAGGAAGAAAACTACTTCCATATAGGCCTATGGGGACTCTTTAGTATATTCTGATGCATAACTGACTCTTTCATATTACAGAAAGGATATTCATGCAAATTCAGTTTGAATCAATAGTATTTCATAATAAATTCCAAGACAAAGTAATAGTACTTACTGGTTTTGTGTCCCTTCTATCTTAACTTGTGATATTAAAGATACTAAATTTAACAGTCAAACTCAAAATACTACAAAGCCTCTTAAAGGTCATATGGGATTTTTTGGTTTTAGAACATTTTGTAAATTATTTTTCAACATACATATATAATGATGTGAGACAGACCTAAGTAATTGTCCAGAGAGTAAGATTTACTGTACCTTAAAACAAACATATTTGCAAAAAATTGCACAGAGAATCATATTCAGTACTTTAACTATTCATGCTATATTTAGTATTAATAAAATCCAGTGCAAAGCTTTTCTGGTTTTGACAGGTCTAGACTAAAGCTTTGAGGTCTAGATTAAAGCCTTACCCTATAGGACCAGGCAACTAGTACAGAAATATCTATATGAAAGATTTTATATATAATTTTAAAGTAAATAATAGAGTCTGAGCTAGATAAGAAAAAGAAAGCAATGAAGTCAGTAATTGTATCACATTCAAATCACATATGTAAATAACAGGATAAGTATTCAACATGATTAATTATTTCAAAAGCTTCATTTGCAGGGGATTCAAGATAGAGATCAAGATACAGATGATTATAGATACAGAAATTCACCAAATCCTGAGCACTCACAGTTCAAAGTTGGGATAATCATTAAAGACTCACTTGAATATTTGTATGTAAAATAAATATTTTTTAAAAAAATTAAAAAAACTTAGATAAGACACTTCTTACATACTTAATATGCATTATTTTCCAGTAATACATACTGATGTTGCCTCACGTACCTTTCTAAATGACAGAATATACTCGGTTTTCTCTAGTACCTCTTAACGTTAAACAGTCAATTAAACAGTCAGATAATTACAGTATTTTCTATATGACGGTTAATATGAATCCCTTTTATGAAACAGATCTACCTAATGTAGATGTAGGTATTTTGTCCTTCTTCCCCTTTTGCAAACACTTCAATAAATTATGATTACAGCCTCTCAGTTTAATCCAACAGACTACTGTATGAAGTCTTTTGGATAAACTCACCTCAAAAGTTATGACGACCGTCCCATAGGTTCCCCTCTCTCTAATTAGAGTGAGCGGCACAAATTCATTTCTGCCCCTGGGCTCATTCACTGTGATTAAGGCAGACTAATGAGGAAGAAAAGGAACAGACAATCAGACACAGATCAAATATCACAGCAGAATGAAGAAACTGTTACCATAGAAATATCAAACTCCCACAGACAAGTTAATCCAATCCGCAAACCAGTCCACTGATGGCATACATTTCCTAGCAACCAATTAGTTCAGCTAATGAAAACCTTAAAAGATTTCAGATAAAAATGTATCACGTAATGCAATTTGTGTGTTTTTGTTGTTGTTGTTGTTTGTTTGTTTCTGTAAATGAACATAGTCAACATACACAAAGCACTGACATATCATCACTGGTATTTTTAGGAGCTCCTACACCCATTAAAAATAGGTTTTCACCATCATGAAGTCGTTTATTAGATAGCTAGCTATAAATGTACTCAGGACAATCATTTAGGTCACTGGTCACTTTTTTAGGCTATTGTAGGTAACAGATTTTGAAGATATCCACAAATCCCAGAAGCAGCTTGGCTTAGTACTGTGGCTCTAACATTTTCTTATGTTCTTATGTTTTTTCAGAAAAGTCCTATACAAAATTATATTGTCAGAATGCTGTCAATAAGGCATAGCTACTCGTTCTACTAATACAACCTCTGTATTATTGCAAATATCATCTGCTGGAGTAACAACAGCATCTTATCCCAGAGGGTGTTATAAAATGCATATATTATGACAATGTTCCCTCAGCTTGTCAGTCAAGTATAATAAGGCTCACTACTGATGGTAAAATGTATATATTCTCAAGATTTTCAAATCACATTTTTACCTTTAACTTTCCTAGGGTATTATTCCTCAGTTTCTTCCCTACTATATTTAGATCTTGACTTATAGATGAGGGACAGTGATACTGAACAACTTTAAGTAAGTTTTATCTTTAAGATGAGCAACATTGATATCCATCCAAGTGCGAGGCTCTCAGGCTATTTCTCAATACCTAAAAGCATACAGTAGTATTAAAGCTGTATATATGCATGAATTACATACATATGTATGAATTACCTCTAGAGACAGTTTAAAAGATGTAACTCAGAATCAGTTTTCGAGGGATTCAGTTGAATAACTAACCAGCATCTTTGAAAATTTCACCTTTATGCTTTATAAAATTTTCATATATACCATATAAAAAGCCATACCATGTTAAAAGAAATTATTCCAAAGGCATTGTCATTTGATAAGACTGTTACAGTGACAGACTTGGGTGAGCCAAGCTTTATCTTTGCAGACGGTTTCTAAAATTAACAAAAAATAAGATATTAAATATGGTAAATATAGGCAAAAATAAAAGCATCTTGATTTTACTGTTTTAAATATTATTCTCTGAAAATTGTACATCTTTTTATTAAATATTACAGTAAAAATTATTTAAAGCAACAGAATGCACCAAAATAATTCTTCCTCATTTAGGAAGTATATTCTATATGGTCAACAGCAAAGTGAATGAAACAAACCTTTCGAATGATTACTTACAGTTTGGCAATCTACTAGGAATAGGGAACTAGGTTTGAAGCATGTAGGTCTGCCAAGAACTCAAAAATTATTCTTTTTTTTCCTAACACTTGTATAAAACTGAAACTTTGAAGCTATTATGTGAAGTGAGTTATCAACTAAAGGAAACTTATTATTTACAGTGTTGTAAAAATGAGCTACTACATTTACATGTCAAAAGAAGAAGGAAAAATATAGACTTCTACATTCACTGCCAACATTTCCCAAAATGTATTAAAAGCATAAAATTTTTCTTTACAGAACTGATTTCAAGCTTAGTCATGAACTGCTACCTTAAAAAAAAAAAAAAGAAAGAAAAAAAAAAAAAAGGAATGCAGGCTCCTCATAGAATGACTCACGTGAGATAGAACCATATGCACAGATTTATCAATATGTTTTTTAAAAATGTTTGGTTGTTCAAAGGGAAGTCTTGTTTACCCTCTGCAGGACTGGAAATCATCCTGCTTTTTTTGCTACTTCCACCCTTTCTTGTAGGTGCAGTGTGTAGGAAAACAGGAAAGGCTGACCCTTCACAGTCTAATTCCTTGGCACTCCAGCACAACACCTTCAAATACCAACAACTGAATGCAGCGTTTGCTGAAGTTTCAGACTATGTCTATACTGCACAGCAATGTCACATAGACACCCACAGGAACAACAAAACTTTCTTAAAAGGAGCAATAAGAACCATCCTGGCTAGTCTCCAAATTTTAGTTCTTACCTATTAAGACTCAGACCCACAAGCATGACTGCACAGAGTTCTACAGAATACCATTCATTTCTGTCAGATTACATAGCATTTTCTGGGCAAACGGATAAATTGAAAAACTTAGACTTACTGGTAATGTCAAGTAAAATGTGAATGTCTCATCAGCCTCCGGAAGATCGTCATCACAGACAGATATATACACTGTTCGGTTTGTTTCTGTATCAGGTATAAATGCAGCTGCATATGTGTCAAAAAAGTCTCCTGTATCTTCTCCATAAAGCTACAATAAATACACAAGTGAATGACATTTTCTTCTTCCCCTACAATCTTCTTTAATATTATTCTGGACTAATTATATGGATTTCATGCACTTTTCTATGCACATGATTCCTCCCACTGTTTACCCTGCCGTTATACAATTTATTTCTAGACAGAAAGTACAAATAATAGCCCCTTGTATCCATGCTAAGTAACCAGAAATAACAACACTTTATTCAGAACCACTTATGATGTCCTTCCTTAAAACTGGTTGTCTTTTGCTTAATGTACCATAGGACCAGTTTTTAATTAAAAGATTGTTCTGAGCACAGAGCTGCACACCATGTATTAACTCACCTGAATTAAACTTACGTTAAGATGCAACTGTCTTCTGCTTTCCTCTCTCACTCTAGGAACTAGAAGGAGCTTAGGAGTTTAACCTAAATTAATGTTTAGATTGCCAAAGCTGGGCAAGCTGAATTTTAAAATGTAAAGCTCTGCTTTCACATCATTCAACAAAAGAAAATTGCACCAAATCAAATATTAAGTAAGGTGCTTATAGGACAGAGTACAGAGCCAGTGGTGTCAAGATTGGCAAAATCTGTAGGCTAATTTTACAGTTTGAAGCTGAGACTAAATGGCATAGTCCTCTTCATCTTACCTGTTTTTGCAAGATTTTCTTGACTGTGACCTGATGAACTCTCAAATTCTCCAATGCATTCAGTAAGTCATTTCAAAAACATCCCCATGGCTGCTACACCTTAAACTACCACCCTTATAGGCACTGATAGTTTGAACAGACCACTGTGAAAAAAGCTATTCTTTTTTTGAGAATAATGAAATTAGAATTTCAGTGAAGAGAAAACAAATTATAGTCGATATTTTTGTGTCTGTAACCTCTCACTGGACATTTTGGTAACTGTATTTTTAAAGTATCTGAGCCAACACTAGACCTACCAAAAGACTTTTATGAAAATGGATTTTTACTTTTATTTTTCTAAAAGAGATCAGGTCTAATACAGAAACTAAGTTACTCTGTTTGTTATGGCAACATATAACACTACTTTCAAACTAAAATCACATTTTCTCAAGGTTTCCTCCTTAGACATTAATAAACTCTGAAATCCCTACAGATCAATTTCTATTCATTGTGATTTTTAAGGTATGTATTTTTCATATTCAGATACAGGAGAATAAACTGTATCACAGTGTAGATACACAGTTTATTTTGCCTACCCACTGAAAAGAATCATAAGCAGCACATCTCTGCTACACTGCTGTGTTGTCCTTACTCACACCCAATAGCATCTTACTCCATGCACATATAGTTTAACACACTCTAAAGGGTTTAATCATTTAAATGGAGTACAATTGAAATCATGGTTATTAACAGCTAAAAGATAAAATCAATGATGTAAAAATAGTAACTCTGACTTCTCAAAGAACTGACTCAAAAACTGGAGTAGCTATTAAAATCGTAAAATCATGGAATAACAGAATAGTTTGGGTTGGAAGGGACCTTAAAACCAACTCCCCTGCCATGGGCAGGGACCCGTCCCAGCAGCCCAGGCTGCCCCCAGCCCCATCCAGCCTGGCCTTGGGCACTGCCAGGGATGGGGCAGCCGCAGCTCCTCTGGGCAGCCTGGGCCTGGGCCTCACCGCCCTCTGAGGGAAGGATTTCCTCCTAACATTTAACCTAAACCTGCCCTCTTTCAGTTTAAAGCCATTCCCCCTCGTCCTGTCCCTACACGCCCTGACACAGAGTCCCTCGCCAGCTTTCCTGCAGCCCCCTTTAGGCACTGGCAGGCCGCTGTGAGGTCTCCCCGGGGCCTTCTCTCCAGGCTGAACAACCCCAACTGCCTCAGCCTGGCTCCATGGGAGGAGGTCCTAAACTGCAGGTTCTAGAGTAATCTTGAAAAGGAGAAGTCATTACGTAGATGCATTTTCATTATGAATGCACAGCTAGCATTGATATCAAACTTTTTCCTGAGCAGCTTGAGCTGGCTCCTTCAGGAAATGTTTAAACCGTTTTCTTGACACCACTGACACTGACAAAAGGAATTTGCTCAGTTACAGAAAATGGGTTTGGCTTATCCAAACCGTAGAATCACGGAATATCCTGAGTTGGAAGGGGGCCACGAGGATCACCAAGTCCAACTCCTGGCTTCACATAGGACCACCCAAAAACTACACCATGTGTCTGAGAGCATTGTCTACACACGTTGAACTTCATCAGGCTCAGTGCCGTGACCACGTCCCTGGGGAGCCTGTCCCAGTGCCCGACCACCTCTGGGTGCAGAACCTTTCCCTAACACCCAGCCTGACCCTCCCCTGTCCCAGCCCCATGCCGTTCCCTCGGGTCCTGTCGCTGTCCCCAGAGAGCAGAGCTCAGCGCCTGCCCCTCCGCTCCCCTCGTGAGGGAGCTGCAGGCCGCCATGAGGCCTGCCCTCGGCCTGCTCTGCTCTGGGCTCAACAAAACCAGGGACCTCAGCCGCTCCTCGTACGTCTTGCCCTCGAGACCCTTCACCATCTTTGTTGCCCTCCTTTGAATGCTCTCTAATAGTTCATGTCCTTTGTATTTTGTATCACCCAAAACTGTACACAGTGCTCATGGTGAGGCTGCACCAGTGCAGCGCAGAGCGGGACAATTCCTTCCCTCAAATTGAAGCACTGTCCCAGTGAAGTACCACATTCCTTTTTGTTGTCTTGGTACAAGCATAAGCAACATTCAAAGCTTCAAAAATACATTAATATTCAGTGACGATACAACTGGCATGGTTTCTTACCGACACAATCGCTGTGACGTTAGCAGGCTTCCCTGTTCTCTCGATTACAAGGCGTATAACGGTTGTACTTGTTTCATTAACTACAAATTCTGTTTGTCCACTGAATTTCACTTCTGTTTCTCCAGATGTGAAATGAATGAGTAGCAATAAAAGCAAATAAACTAATAAAGAATCAGAGGGCATCCCTATAGAGGAAAAAAAAAAAAAAAAAGGAATAATTAAAAATAAATTGTGTATCTAAAACATGTAAAACAACCTCTGTTGGCCTTTCCAATGCAGTCAACCTTTCGGGAAGTGTTTCTGCAAATCCTTCAGGTACTGTGATTTTCTTGTAAACTTCAGAAATGAGACAAAAACAAGCACAGGTCTCAGCCATAATCAAGTTAGATAGCATAATTATCTTCTGGATTCAATTCTGTTTTCGTAATTTTCATCTAATGATATTCCAAAAAACATACATCAATGTTTTCCAAATGGAGGAATAAGTAGCTTTTAAGGCAAAAAAATATTTAAAAAAAAACACAACTGTTTTCATATCTAACCAACAAAAAATAGCTTGAGGGTTGACAGTCCAATACTTCTTTTATTTCCACTTTTTTTTTTTTTTTTTAAATCTGGTGATTCTCTTTAGAAATATAAATGAACTGGCATGAAAGGTGAAGACCTGGATGTTTGTGGTCATCTCATAGACCATTTTTGACATTTTATGGACCATGAAATGTTCTTAAATATTTACATATTTACATGAGATTCTTTTGACTGCTTCTCTTATCTCCTGATTCTTTCACATTCTCCTGTCATACAGAATCACTGTGGCACATTTTAATGTGATCGTAACCTTTGCACAGACAGATATTTATTTTTATTTGTTTATGCACAATGTCTGGTTTTCTTTTCTCTTAAGATAAGACAACTTACACTAAGGTGGTTTATCTTTCTTACATCATAGATCAATTACATGATGTAATACACATTTTTAAGTTCCAGTGAGGTCATCAGGTATTGATACTCTTAAATATGCATTTTTAAGAGGCTTTGGCACAACAAACTGCAAACAGATGCTATGTTATGCAGAAGCTCATATTGTGTACAGTGGGGATCAGAACTAAGCACTTGGATGTGGAATGGAGCAAATTTCTGCCATGAGATTCTGAGCAATTAATGAACAAACCAAGAGAACATAAAGACCAGAAAGTATTGTGGCATGGATCTTTAATGGAACCAGTTCTTTCAGCAAGTTTCTTTTAACTTGCAGTCACAATTTTATAATTTTAATTTTAAATCTCTGTACAAACAATACAAATAATATTTGTGTAATTACATTTAAATAAATTGTCACTTTGCATAAAATTATGCTTCCAAGTACTGTGTTTTTCAGGTTAATCTGTCAATGTCAATTGGATGGATTGTACAGAACATACTGCATATCAATTATATTTAAGCTAAGCTGTGTTAGCAAGAACTCATCCTCATTACTTGTAACAGTTAATGAAAGTGCAGTCAGAAATGGTCAGAAGATTTTGTAAATTTATGAAAATTTCTGAAAATTACTGAAACATATTTTTTAAAGTGTATGTCAAATTTGTAATCAGAAAACACTTCAGATCCAGTATGGATTTTAAGTCTTATATGTATGCACTCAGATAACATTTATCTTCTACTGAACAGAGAACAAACTAGTCATCAGACAACTAAAATTATCAAAGCTTCAGAAAGAATTCAGGACTTTCTTTCTTCTTACAATAAATTCTGTCTGGATAAGGGTTAATTCTACACTGTGGGGATTAGAAATAAAACTGCTTTCAGACAATTAAAGAACAGACACGACATAAGTTGCAAATACAGACAAGAACACTAACAGTGTCTCTCAGAATTATGAGATTGGTGGGATGACAATATCAGCTGACTTTAATTACTTGCAATGAAACATTCACCTAGCTCCACTGAACATCACTGAGGGAATAGGTTAGCAATGAAACTCAGTGCAAAAAATCAGGGCCAACCATTACCTCGATGAAAAATTTTACAACGTACTTAAAAAGTGTTTCATTATTTCCATCAAGAAAGTCACACAGTAAAATAATTTTACTGCAGAACTTCACACTGCTACAAACTGAACTTTTATTACTGTGAACACGGTCATTCAAGATCTCTATGTTTTTTTATTAATAAGTAAATGCATAACAGACTTTCAGGAACAAAGTTTTTCCTACACGGTGATCTCTGTGGTGATGTTAGTGCAAAAAATGATTACCATAAGAAGCAAAGATGAAAAATACATTGCAATAAAAATCAGGACTTAAAATCCTCCGCATCTCAAAAGCTGACTCTATTAATCTGCAAGATATTTTTATTTTTTTTATTTTTTTTTTATGTGGAACTGCTCAGAAAAATACAAGCCTTCAAGCCTGAAAGTGAACAGTTGCATAACCTTTGTAAACTCCTAGACAATTACACTGTCTGCAAATGCAGGCATCATCCATACTAAACTGAGGAATTTGTTGACCTTTTAGCTTCAGCTGTTACCTTGTCATAGACTTCGCAAATATCTTCCCACGGTACATGCTTCTAGTAAGTAATACTGAAAACATGATCCTTCAGGGCAAGATTACAAAGTTTAGGATTACTTGAATTCTATTACTTCTACTAGAGAGCATTCTAAAACTATAGGATTACTCCTGTGGAACACGAGAGGTTTCACAATCATACCATCAATTATTTAGCTGGTGTGTATTCTTCCTTGTTACATTATTTGTACTAAGATTTACCTTGCACAGCCTGCCAAAAGTAGTTTTTACTCTACTGACATAAACTCAGCTTTGAAAATCATTATTACTTTTTTAAAAATGATGTAATATAGTAAATACAACATCAGAAAAGATTTAGAGAATGCAGAACAAATTTATTCAAATAACCAAAAAGATATTATAGGTCACAGTATTTTATTTTATTAAATACCAACTCAATTTGTGTACTAAATTCCTGGTTTTGCTACACAAATTTGTATTGGAACATAATTTGTTCCGTATGAATTGCAAAGCATAGAGTTCAGCAGAAGCCTTTGTAAAATCATGGATTAAAAAATAACTCTTCCCCACCTTCCTCACCCCAGTATATTGCTGATAATTTTGATTTTTTTCAAATGAAGCTGAAACTGTAGTTCTTGTTCACTGCTAAGTTTTGGTAAACCATGCATTTGGAGGTAAACCATGCATACTCAGATCGCTTCAGGGTAGGTACCTGACAGCTTTGGCCAGTTTTTGAGGGAGGTAGCTGCCTGGGTACCTTCACTTCCCTTCGCTGATCTTGTTTTGCAAAACTTCTGGGCTAGCTCCAAATACAGAACTGCTTGTCACTACCAGCTGAACACCCCTCCACGTTAAGACCCTCCCAATTTTGGCCCTACTTTGGAGGTAGCTGCATGCCTGCTAGCTACCATTGCCTCCTCCAGGGAAGCTTCTGCAAATGTTTGGCATTCTGCCTGAGAAACATTTAGCTCTGGGTATCAGCTGCAAAGCCCTTCAGGGTACGGACACCACAAGTTTGGACAAGTTTAGAGGGAAGTGTATGCCTGGTAGCTACCCTTGCCTTCGCACCTCGGCATGCTTCTAGAAAAAAAGATTTGCCTTCCTCCAAGAGAGATTTTTTTCTTTGTGGATACTAAACTCGGATCCCTCTAGGAAGCGTAACAGAGAATTTTGGCTAATTTGGAGGTTGCTACATGCGCGGTAGCTACCTTTGCCTCCACCACATTGTACTCATGAAAAATTCTGTGTTACACGCGGAAGTTCTGGAAAGACCATACCCAGATGGGGTATCTACCTGAAGTCTGGCCAAATTGGGAAGGACGTGCATGCCCAGTAGCTACCCATTCCTCCTCCCAGGCATACTTGGTGAAATTTTTGGGCCTCTTCCAGAGAGAGAGGGGCTTGTGGATTCGGTCCGCAGACCCCTTCAGGTTACGTACCCGAGAACATTGGCCAAAGCTGTCAGGTACCTACCCTGAAGCGATCTGAGGAGAGGATCCCAAACTAAATCTGTATGTGGAGGTAGCCACAAAGCTCTGGCCAACAAGATCCGCCAGCTGTGTGGCATCCAGGGCAGCATTCGTAGCACAGACGGTTTGTATGTGGTCTTGGACACTGGCTACATGTGTCTTTATGGTGTCTGGGAGACCACCTGCCTGCGACCATAGAGACGCGGTCCTCCCGGCCTGCTAGAGCGGCCCCCCGCGGTCCGCCAGAATCCCAGCGTCCCTTGCGCGCTCCCGCCCGGCCTCAGCGGCTTCCGGCGGCGGCAGAGCAGGGGCGGCGGGAGCAGCGAGGCGGCGGTAGCCGCGGCGTAGCGCGGGCAGGGCCAGAAGGTGCAGACGGTGATGGTGCAGCCCATCGTAGCCTTCCTGCGGCCGGGGGGCGACGGGGGAGCGGGTGGGGGGCGGCCCGGGCCTCAGGGGTCTCGGCCCGGGCCTTGAGGCCTTGTTCCGGGCCTGGAGCTCTTGTCCCCGTGCTGAGCCCTTCACGCAGCGCCGCAGAACCTCATCTTCTGCTACCTGCAGAGCGTGAGTAGCGCAGGGAGAGGACGGGGAGGGGATGGGGATGGGGATTTGGGGGAGGGGTGGGGGGAGCGGGGAGGGTCCGGGGATCCCCCTCGCTGAGTTTTCGGCTCTCACCGGTTGCTCGGGGCAGGTTTGTGGGGAATGGAGAGCTGTGCGGCGTGCTGGTGGGTACAAGGAGCTGCTGCGCAGCGCGGCGTTGCCCCCTCGTGTTAACGGGAGTGGGATCGTGCAGCCGGGCGTGCAGGAGTGTTCCCTTGTGACTGGAAACGTGTTCTTCAGCAAACGTGTAGTATTCACCCGGTCCTATAACACTCTAAAATGTCAGACTGTTAATTGAAAGTGCCCCTGAGAGTTGCTCCTTGGAGTGTTTGGGAGCTCTAGCGGCTATGGTTAGCGGGTATTTCTGAACACATGAGAGAGAACAGAACTACTCGCGGTGTTTGTGTGCCTATTTACTCTCCTCCTTCATTCTGCAGAGGTCGAGGATCCAGGTGTGGCTTTCCGAGCAAGTGAACATGTGGATAGAAGGCTGCATCATCGTGAGTATCAGCACGACCCCGCGTTACGTCGTTAGTTTGTTTTCCCTCATTCACAATCCTATTTTTTCTTGTCAAGAGAAGCTAGCACAAGGGAAAAAAAAAATCGCTAACAATTAGTCTTCATTGTCCAGCCTGGGTCAGCAAAGCTGACGATGGTTTGTGTTGTTGCTGAACTAATTGCCACTGTTGCTGATTTCTAGGGCTTTGACGAGTACATGAATTTGGTGCTGGACGACGCAGAGGAGATTCACTCCAAGACAAAATCAAGGAAACAGCTGGGTGTGTCGTGTGTCTGTGCAACCCGAGCGACGCGCGGTCTGAAACCTGCCTGGGTGAGCCTTCTAGGTAGCAGCACTGAGAGGTACCAACCGTGATGGGCAAAACCCTGCTCAACCACAGGAAATACTTTCTGAAAACGCGAGATTATTCTCAGGTTCTGGGCTCTCTCTAATCCCCTCTTTCCCTTCTCTGTGCTGCAGGCCGGCTCATGTTAAAAGGGGACAACATCACTCTTCTACAGAGCGTTTCTAACTAGAATTTGCCATCCTTAGAACAAAGGTGGCTGCCGTGCTGCGGAGTGACTGAGTGCCAGGGGAACGCGGCCCGCTGGTAGATAGGAAGTTATTTGTAACTGGGGTTGCATGCTGAGGTCAAAAGTCCTTCCTTTGTGGACTTCCTTTTCTTTTTGCTGTGGATCTGATAAGTTTCGCTAACGGTATGTGCTTTCTCGAACATTACATCTGCATTATGCGGCCAGGGTGGACTCGTTCAGGGCACGGAAGCCCCACACGGTCCTTGAGCTAGCAGGGTGCTAAGGAGGGTGTTGGAGATTTTGCATACAATTGCAGCCCTTTGTTGCTGCAGTGACAGGTTCCTCAGATTCTTTCTAAACGGGGTTTAACTTGTTGAGAATCTTTTTGGGAGTGTTTATTGTGGATCAATCAGTAAAAGTATCTTAGTGGGCCCGTGAGGGATTTGGGGCTGTGGTGCAGTAACCCAGCGTTTACAAGTGTTACTGCTACGCATGCCTGTCCAATAACGTCTCCAGATCAGAGAGTGAGAGCGGGCAACTGGTTTGGATTAAATCTGTCACTTCTTGCTGCTTTGGACAGAGCCTGTAGATTAAACCCTTGTGCTGTTCAATAAGCTGGGGTATCAGATGTGTCGGTTGGGTTTTTATCACTTGATTTATTTTTTTTATCCGTCTGGAGATCTGTCTGTTCTATTTAAGTTTCCCCAAGAGAGCTGAGTTGCTTGGTGCATCGACCAAAGATCAGTTCCCTGGCTGACTTGGGACAACCAGTCCCCTCGTTTTTCTGAGCACAAAAAAAAAAAAAAATTGACTGTAACTGTAACTCAGAAACTAAGATTACCTGAATGGAGAGAAATGAATTTTGATGCACAGGCTGTGCTAGAAATCTGTTAATCAACATTCAGTTTTTCAAAACTTCAATTTGTGTATCACCATCATGAAAATTAGTAAATTCAAGGTGGGAGATCCTTTCCTGAAAGGGAAGGACAGAAATACGAGTCTTGCTGTGGGGCCTACCCAGCGCAGTTCTGCCATTCCGAGAAGTAATACGTCAGGAGTGTCACAGCAGACGTTCCCAGGAAGAAACCTTTGAGGGGCAGCATGACACACTTTATTGGCTAAAGCAGCTTCAGCTGTACAGCCTGCTGCCGGGATGGGGAATTCTAAGTTGTGTTCAAGTTGCTGAGTTCCTTTCAGCATGTAGTAAAGATGTAACGTGCCGATGTGGTTTGGGAACAGGAGGCATTACGTGTCACCAGCAGTGGGCACACAGGGAACAAAATAGTATCTTACGAGGTCCTCCACATCCGCCTTTCATTTTGTCCTTGGTTTGCCAGCTGGAGCTTTCAGGAGGCGAGGAAGGAGGCTGTCCCAGTGAGTAGTTCAGGTGTTGCAGGGTATTTGTGATGCAGTGCTTGTAAAATTTACCTGCCCGCATCTCCTGTTACAGGCAGCCCCCCCCGGGCCCTGTGAGACGGGGAGCTGCTGCCCGGGCTTAGGCCCAAGGTGCCCTGTCAGGCCCAGGGCCGCCCTTGCCCTTGCCCTCGCCCTGCCCTTCCCTCCCGCTCCTCAGCCCTTCCTCAGGCCTTTTGGGCCGTCCGTCCCACCGCCCTGCCCCGTCCCTGCCGTCTCCCGAGGGAAGCAAAGAGTCCCTGGGCGGCCTTCAGGGAGGAGGTTCTGCTGAGGAAATTAAAGCTTCCCCCTTAACGGGCGCCTTGCGAGTTATTGAGTTCCAACCTTCTGCCTTCCTTTCGTAGCAGTGCCTCTGAGGGGTGTGCTGTAAGGTAGCCGTCATCTGGCGCGCTGCTCCTCCGTTTCCCAAAGGAGCTGCCCTCAGGATCTGACTAACTCTGGATGCACCCGGTTGTCACCTTAATTTCTCCGTTAGTTTGCTGGAAACAACCTGCTTGGGTGACCGTTGTGTTTGTTTCTTAAACCTTGGATCGAGGAGGTCTCTGTTTCCTTATGCTGATGTTCACGAGGAAAGTGCAGAAGGGATGCTTACTGTTGCCCGGGTCGGTACTGTTGCCAGGATGGGAATGTTTAGCCTACCGGCCCTCTGGTGCTGTTAGGCTGCACTCGGAGTGTGAGCTCTGGGCCTTATTTGGAAAAGACTGCGTTATTTGAGTGTACAAACCCGAGATATTCTGTGGATAGGTGATTCTCGAACCACGTCAGAACCACTGCTGGAGTCGGACGCGCGTTTGACTGATCAGGCGGAGCAGGTGAACTGAATTTGTTGCTGGATGACGAGGTGTTCTGGGGGAAGAGCTAGTCTAAGGAAAACTTCCTCTTACTGCCCCTTCCCATCTCAAATGGCCACTGCCTGGGGAAATTGCTTCTTTATGAGATTAACTACAACGTTACAGTGAGGATGAGGAATCATCATTACTCCCATAGTTATTTGCTGCCAGGCCGCAGCGTTGATTTCAGAGATGTTTTTTTTAAAAAAAAAAAGGAAAAAAGAAAGGAAGTATGTATTCTTTTACATACTCTCTTTTTCCCGAGAGTAAATGTTGTAGCTTCAGCAGTACCCTTCCTCTGGAAACGATTCCCAGTGCCTGCTCAGACACTGGGGAGGAAAATGACCGAGAGAGCAATGGAGGAGAGCCACCCGATATAAAGAAAGGAAAAAAGGGGTTATGGATGAAGGGAAAGCCACTACATAAAAAATTGGTGCTATCTAAAAATTGGTTAAGGGTTTGGGACCTGCAGGTGCTGCCTACACGTGCGTGTGTTGCAGTCGTGCCTGTTGCCACTGCGCAAAATGGAGAGAGCTTCTTTGTCGAATGCAGCATGAAAGCATGCGCCATTGCCTGGAAGAAAAGCACGGCCTTCCCTCGTGTGGGACTTCTTCCCTATTGATCTGTGGTTTACCTGAAGGTTTACCATAACCTGCATCATATGTTTCAAAACAAAAACAAAACCCAACACCAACATTAAAGGGTGGCAAGGCAGATGCTCATCTGGGGACTGCTGGGACTGACAGGCATTGCTCCGCACCGGTCCTGACAGCAGCACCAGCTGCAGCGGCGGTGGTGGAAGCATGGTGCGAGTGTGGGGAGCCACGGCCCCTGCCTGCGTCCTCTTCCTCCTCCTGGTGGCCCTGTGTGCCCGGGGTGCCCAGGCTGCGCCATGGCGACCACCGGGAGCAGGTGGGTGGGCAGGGCCGGGGCCAACAGCAAACCCTGGGCGGCATGGTGCTGCGCGTATGGATGGAGGGGACGGGGACGGGATGGCAGCAGGGCCGGGCGGGCACCGCGGGCAGGGGGCAGGCAGGAGGCAGAAGCCCCGCAGGGTGGCACGGTGGGGCCGTGGCTGCTGCGGGGTTGTTTCCTGCCGGGGGGGCCGGGAGCGGCGCTGGGGCCGAGAAGCCCGGGTCTGAGCCCCTGTGGGGCTGAGGCCGCTGGCCCCTCTTGGGAAATTTCCACCTGCATCTTTGTCCCGTGACATTGCCTCAGCCCCCTCAGTCACTGCAGGGTGCTGGGGAAGAGGGAGAGCACAGCATGCCATGGCAACGTCTCTCATCTCTGCTTGATTTTAGATGATGACGATGTTGGCTCTCGATATCCAGCTTCTCAGCTGGATCATGGTTTGGAGCCTCAGGAGGATCCCCGAGGTACGTTGCGAGTGTGCTTCCTTGAAGGAAGATGGCTAATGGGCTGTAATAGTTTATTCAGGGTCTTCCAAGTGCGTTTGTGCCTTGAGGGGGCTTGCACAAATGAGCCCTGAATATTTCTTCACTTGGAGAGATGCCACCCCTGCCCCTCTCCACAGAGAGGGAAGAACCCAGGCTTTTCTTCCTGTTTGGGCCATGTCATTACCTGAGCCCCAGCCAGTGCCTCCCGGTCACTGAGGAAGAGGCAGGCCCCAAGAGGCAATGGAAGCTCCCCTTACCTGTGTCTGATCCCACTTGTGCCCACAGGCAGTACTGGTCAAGTGCCTCCATGGAATCCTGCTCCTGAGCCTGCCAGTATGGGTCCCACAGGTGGTAAGTTGTCCGTGTTCATTTCCTTGCTGTTTGTTAAGGGTTTGTTGAGCTAGCTCAGCAAGGGTTCAGCTGCTCACTGGCCAGGGGGCTTCTCCATGACAAACATGGATGATCATTTTTCCCGGGGTCTGCACGCTCCCCCTGCAGTGGGGTCTTCCTTTGTGTCCAGCAGAGATCTTCCCGTAAGAAACACCTGAGGGGCCACATCTTTGGCGGCGTGGTCCCTGCGGGGTGTTGCGCACAGCCTGGAGAGAGGATTTGGGAAGAGGCCAAGAGGGAGCCTCCAGCTCAGCAGGCCCCTTTGCGGCTTTGGAAATCCTGGCTCGTGTCTGGGTCCCACATCCTTGCCTGAGCCCCCTCCAGTCGCTGCAGGTCACTAAGGAAGAGGTAGATCACACCATGCACGGGGAATGTTTCTCTTCTGTGCTTGATTGCAGCAGTTCTCGTAGGCTCTGGCTACTCGACACCTCAGCCTGATGTGGACCACGAGCCTCAGGTTAATCTGCCAGGTAAGTCAGCGGAAGGCAGGAGCATCTAGGTGCTGCAGAGCCAGCAGGCACCTTGCGCTTGAGTTGAGACCTGGGGTGGGCACGGGGAGGGCCCTTCTCCGGGCAGCTCCACGCACGCTTAGTTTGTACCAGCACGGTGCCACTGCAGGCACCCAGCAACTGTTTGCAAGATGCTCTGGAGTGGCAGGGAGAGACGAGTGCCGTGGAGCAGTCCCCTCTTTGAACCGCATTCTCTGTCACTCTGGTCAGAAGGAGTATGTTGGCGTAGTTCACAGGAGGGACTCCACTTGTGTTTACAGATGGGACCGAAGGCGAAGGTGATCCAGGCTCCCAGATGGGTTCCAGGACTGAAGCTCTGGGAGATGGCCTGGGTAAGTTGTGGCTTTTGACTTCCTTTGAGAGCTGCCAGCTCAAAGCCCAAACGTCAGCCAGGCATCTCTGCAGGTGGGAGGGTATAGACCGGCACGTGTGTGTGCCCTGTCAAGGCACGAGCCCTGGTATGCTCTCCTACTGAGCTATTGATGTAGATGGCGCTGGGACAGAAACTTCTCACGGGGCTTTGGTTGCAGAAGTGTCCCCAGGGAGGGCTTTGCCAGACCCTCGGCTGCTTCCTGCGCTGGAGCCCAGCTGGTATCCCAGGGGTGGGTAGTCATTTCACTGACTTCACAAACGAAGCCCTGGTCCTCCAAATTGCACTGGTGCCAAAGTTAACTTCCTACTTTCTGTTCAGGTCCTCTAACAGCGAAGGACAATGCTGAAATAAGAAAATCTTCCCCAACATCCCCTGACATCATAGAGGATATCATAAAGGAGTTAGAGGAGGCAGCACCTGGTGGGTATATTTCACTCTGTCCGCCATAAGACTTGGGAAGCTGAGGTTCTAAATCCATGTGTGGACACACCGTAACCTGCACAGCAGGAAGGGATGGATCAGAGCGGAGACACTCAATTTCACACCTGGCAGGCACTGGTGAGCCTCAGAGAAGGCCGAGAGCCTCTGCTGCCGCTTGTGGGTCACGCCGTGTCCCAGGGGCAGCTGCTAGCCCAGCACTACCATAAGTGGTCCGAGCTGTTCCGTGCAAACATTGGTATCCAGCCAGCAGCAAAGGGCTTCTGCTGAACTTGTGTTCAGCTCCCGCACAGCGCTGCTTGCAGCTGGGCGAGTTCAAGGCAGGAGGCACAGCCCAAGGAGTCCTTGCTGTCTCATTTGCCGGGAGACACATGTCACTGCAGGGGAAAAGCACCCTTGGCGCTTACCTCAGTTTCAGCTGATTTAGCTGTCCAATTCTAGTTGGGTTTCAAATGACTTGGCTGTGCTTCTCCTCTTGTTTGGGGACTGTGGGCTCTTCCCTGATGCCCACGACTGTGCCCACAACATGGTTCAAGAGCTTGCGGCTCAGCCTGATGTGTGTGACTCTTGCCCTTCCCATGGGATGGAGTCAGCATGATGGGATGGACATGCTTCTCAGAAGGGCTGTTCCTGCCTCTGAACTGGATGCAGCTTTTTTCTGTCCTCTTTGAAGGCACGAATTGAGCAACATCTTGCAGTGTGCCAAAAATGCACTATGTGCGATGTGAACAAGAAGATCTCCTGCAATCTCCTGGTCTCGCAGCAGGCCAGATTTTGCTGTCTGTGCTGGTAGACTGCCAGGAGTCGAACACTTAGATTTTTCTTTGTGAATGACATGTTGTGTCCTGGTTCCAGTTAGGACAGAGTTAAGTAGCTCATAGTAGCTGGTAGGGTGCTATGTTTTGGATTAGGATGAGAAGAGCGCTGATAACATGCTGGTGTTTTAATTGTTGCAGAGCAGTGTTTACACCAGGCTAAGGACTTTTCGGCTTCTCGCTCTGTCCTGCCAGCGAGCAGGCTGGGGGTGCAGCAGGAGCTGGGAGGGGACAGACCCAGGACAGCTGACCCAAACTGGCCAAAGGGGTATTCCATACCATCTGACGTCATGCTAAACAATATATAGGGGTGGCTGGCCGGGGTGGGGGGCCGGCTGTTTGGGGATAGGCTGGGCATCGGTCAGCGGGTGGTGAGCAATTGCATTGTGCATCACTTGTTTCGTACACATTATTATTATTAATACTATTATCAGTATTATTATTGTTATTTTTTTCCTGTCTTAATAAACTGTCTCTATCTCAACTCACAGGCTTCACTTTCCCGTTTCTCTCCCCCATCCCACGGAGGGAGGGGGGAGGGTGAGCGAACGGCTGTGTGGTGTTTAGCTGCCGGCTGGGTTAAACCACAACAAGCACTAATGAAATAGGCCACCATACAACGAAACATAACAGTCTCCGCTATCACAAATGAGTATCACAGAAAAAGAAACGCAAGGTGTCTCAGACAAGTTATATAAACAAAAAAGCCTACCTAGGTATAAAATCTGACTGGTTGGAAATAGTGGTCAGTTCATAGATCTGTGAGCTGGAGTTAACGGACAAAGCAATCAAGCTCTTGCTGATGTTCAGAGACCTTGCAGTAACTGAAGTGATATGATCTGCATATGGGGCTTCCAGCATTATAGAGAATTGGTTCGCTTCAGAGTTCCAAGCATACAGTGTTGTTATATCCTTACCAGCTAGGAGGACATGGACTACATGGAGCAAAGAGGAAGAGAATATTTTTTTAGTCATATATTTAAAAGTTACTGTCTTAATGCCAGAAGTGCACTTTGCAGAACACTGATTACACTGACTTTTAAGGTCTGATAAATACATATGAAAAAATAAAGACATGCATTTCTGAAATTCCAGCATTATATACTAGGATTTGAAAAAAAAAAAATCTCATTTAAGTCTTACCTAAACCTGAAGGAGGCATGAAGACATGGATATTTCTTACATCATGGACTGGAAGAGATTGGAAGTGTCTAAAAGTAGACTGCCCTGTCTCCCAGACAAAAATTTCAGAAGAATTTCCAGAGTCTACCAAGGAACAAAATGACAAAACTCACATTATTTTGCTGCCTTTTAGTTAAATCACACACTGGTGGCCATTCAAAAGCCAGAGTCTGGCAGCTTTAATTATGAAGTGACACTGATTGTATTATTTTCCTTATTATTTGGTGCATAACTTCGATGCAAGAACATTAAGACTGACATTAGACAACATCTAATTGCAAAGAAACCTGTGGACTGCAACAAAAACTTTTTAGTAGCCATAGAGACAAAATGACATATAAAATGTCAACCTTGTAATAAAATACACGTATACTTTGCTGACTAGTGATCTGTGTGTGGCACAAAGCTCAGAAAAGCTTAGAAAGAGTGTGATAAGCAGGTAGATTAAATAGAGTTATTATTTCCCATTGTTACTGGGAAAGCATTTCATTTGTTTTGTAAGTATTTGAGAACAAGCACAAGGCTTTTATTTTCTGAGAGAAAAAGTAGAGATTACTTTCATAAAATACTTACTAGGGTTAAATGCTTATTGAGTACTGTCACCCCCGCAGTGATTCCAATAGCTTTCTAAACTCCTTTACCACAAAGGCCTTTGCTATCAAACAAGCCATTGTATACTCAGCAAACTCATTCTTTGTTTTCTGCTAAATACCTTTTGCAATAATTACAAAGACATCAGATCCAGAAATCCAGGACTCCATATGTTTTATTTCCTTTGCTGGTACTTGATGAAGCTTCCTAAACTCGTTGTTCAACCACTGATACAAGAGAATGTTTTGGCTGGTATTTGACAAAGAAACTAACAGGTACGTAAAGCCTCCTCTAGGAAACAGGGCTATGTCCACAACTCCATAAAGTGGAAGCTGATGATGCAGAACAAATATGTCTTTATTCCACTGGAAAACCTGTGGAAATACAAAAATCTTTTCTTTATATATTCATAATTAGCACCGAGAGAACTAAAACTAAATGACATGCCAAAAAAAATGGGAAGATTTATGGTGAACTGAATTCCTATATTCTTAGGTGGACTGTACTTTAAAGTAGAAGCCCACTGGTAAGTAATTGGTAATTAACCCTACTGCAAGAAGCTGTGCCTGCTCTTCAGAGGAACAGGTTTATATTCAGAAGCTACTTCTTTGTTTACATGCTACATTTCAAAACTGAAATAACAGTAGCAATAAAAACAAACCAGATGTAAATTATACACTCAGGTAGAGAGTATTTATACATCCAAACAAGTCTGGAATTTTAACTGTTATAAATTTCCAATAGAAACAAAAATAATATGTCAGAAATACATGCTTATAGATTTACTTCCTTTCATTATCCTTTCAGAAATAAGCAAACTACCCACATTAAAGCCAGAGAAGACTGAAGAATATTCAAACCTGGATGGAACTGGAACTGTTTGTGTGACTCACAATAATCAAATAGTCTTCTTCCTCCACTGCAAAATGTTTCACACGTCTGGTATCCAGAACAGAAAGAGTCTGTATCTGCAAGGGAAATATGAGGGTGACTATGTTTATCTACATATGTATATAAACAAATACATTTTATATTACATTGTATATAGTGAGAAAAAGTACGCATAGAATGTTAAGAATTCCAAAATTATGTATAAAACTATACATGAAATAGCTTTTAAAACTTTATATTTTATATATATATATATATATATATATAAGCAACTAATTTACAGAATTAACATAACTTATCATACATTTTCCAGAAAATGTTCTATGACTTGATTGCTTGAGAATTTCTTCCCCCACTTCCAAGCAGAGCTACAGGCTGGGAGATGAGTGGTTGGAAAGCTGCCTGGCCGAGAGGGACCTGGGAGTATTGGTTGATAGTCGGCTGAATATGAGCCAGCAGTGTGCCCAGGTGGCCAAGAAGGCCAACAGCATCCTGGCCTGTATAAGAAGCAGCGTGGCCAGCAGGGCTAGGGAAGTGATTGTGCCCCTGTACTCGGCTCTGGTGAGGCCACACCTCGAGTACTGTGTTCAGCTTTGGGCCCCTTGCTACAGGAAGGACATGGACGTGCTCGAGCGAGTCCAGAGAAAGGCAACGAAGCTGGTGAGGGGTCTGGAGAACAAGTCTTATGAGGAGCGGCTGAGGGAGCTGGGGTTGTTCAGCCTGGAGAAGAGGAGGCTCAGGGGCGACCTTATCGCACTCTACAGGTACCTTAAAGGAGGCTGTAGAGAGGTGGGGGTTGGTCTGTTCTCCCACGTGCCTGGTGACAGGACAAGGGGGAATGGGCTAAAGTTGCGCCAGGGGAGGTTTAGGTTGGATGTTAGGAAAAACTTCTTTACCGAAAGGGTTGTTAGGCATTGGAATGGGCTGCCCAGGGAAGTGGTTGAGTCACCATCCCTGGAGGTCTTTAAGAGACGTTTAGATGTTCAGCTTAGTGATATGGTTTAGTGAAGGACTTGTTAATGTTAGGTCAGAGGTTGGACTAGGTGATTTTGGAGGTCTCTTCCTACCTAGACAATTCTGTGATTCTGTGATTCCCAGGTAATCCTCCCTGCACCCTCAAATGTAAATATATAAAAAATACAAACAATGTAAACAACTAACTATGACAAACTTACATCACTGAAGTTATGTAGTATTTTAGGACACAAAAC
Source organism: Anser anser (assembly GCF_964211835.1). Classification (NCBI taxonomy): domain Eukaryota; kingdom Metazoa; phylum Chordata; class Aves; order Anseriformes; family Anatidae; genus Anser; species Anser anser. Next base: position 62,054 of record NW_028153762.1, read on the forward strand.
TAACTCTTGTCACACAGAGTGCTTTTTTCTAAAACATGGCCAGACTGGAGGACCTCCCTTGGTCCTTGCCAACCCATACTATTTTAAGATTTTAAAATTAAAATCGATTTACCCACAACAATCTGTGTCCAGCCATGAATGCATACACACTGTTGTTAGAAGCTCCCTGTGTGGCTCCTCCATGAGTAACCACAAGGTAGGAAGAGGCTCCAATTTGGAAAGACACACAACTTGTAGGATTCCACATACTGAAATTCTGCAAGAAGAATAAAAAAAAAGTAAGATTGTGACTTAAATTCCTTATTAACTAGCATGTCTGGTGTTCAAAAACAAACATTTACCTCAACAGGAACAAATACTCCTTTCCACTGGTAGACAGTAGAAAACAAAGCTGGAGGCATACGCAACAGAACACCGTACAGGATTTCTCTTGAGGTAAAGAAACACCAACCAGATGCTGATTCTTCCACAAAACTTTGCAAGACAGATAGGACACTGATACCACCCCCTGCAATATAGTAAAAAATAAAATAAAATAAAATAAAATAAAATAAAATAAAATAAAATAAAATAAAAACACTATTTACTATTATATTACTCTTGAGATCTTTTCTAACCCCATTCCCATTATTTACCTCCCAAAGCCAGACCTAGTATGAGAAATGATGAAGTTGTGTCTTAGTATTTGTTATAAGTGTATATAAATACATAGAAATGTTACAATGCTAAGGATATAATGAGAGTTAAGCAGTAAATGTATTTTTCATTCATTACAACTGCACATGGAAGACATATAGGCAATTTGAGTCTGACTCATAATAATTGATCTTGGAATTTAGCTAACAAGAGAATTAGCTAGATAGCAAGTAGTAAAGAAAAAAAAAAAAAAAGACAAATTACAAAATGTTCATGTTTTGTTCCCCATTTACAACATGTTCATGTTTTTATTCCAAGACGGTCCCTAAGCACCGTCTTGTCAGAACTAAACTCCAGGAGCTAGACTCTTGCATGTCACATGTCATTTATACTGTGTTAGAAAGATCCTGAGTTACAAGTAGTACGGAACAAATTTTATTACACACACACAAATAAATAAATAAATAAATGGCTAGTGACAATAATGTTCATATTAGCAGCAAAGACAGAAATAGAGATTACTGAAACTGGCAGAAGTGGCTGATGACAAGGTGATTCTTAAGCAGCTAAAGTATTTTATCTACTAAATCTTACATAGGAAAATATTAACTGAATTGTGTCTGAATACTTGAATTTACATTCCCAAGCTACATCTCCTGTATGCTTGGCTACTCTCTTACTATCTCCACTTCTACAAAAGCAGTGGACATTCTCTGTAAAGTGAACGTACTGATGCCAAATGCAGTATCTGATGATGTCTCCCACTCAACGCTCACAGAAACGTTAAGCCCATTACTCCGTGAAACTTTCAAATAAGCTGTAGTGTTGGCTTCTTCAATTATGATGAAATTTGTCCTAAATGTGAGAATCATAAAAATAAGGAAAAAATTATTTTATAGTATATTCATTGCTGTAATAAAAATAAGATTTTTACTGTACAATTCCAGATGCAGAATATACAACAGAAATAAAAAGAAAATATTAATAACAGGTTTCAGTATCTGATGGACTGGTAGCTACATTAATTAGGGTTTCCCAATGATCCTTACTACAATCATGCAAAATCATAGGCAATTCAACAAAATCTTTAAACAGACTGAAATTTAAGTATATTAAATTCACGTAATAAATGTTTAGATAATATTATTATTAAATATTAATATAAATTATTAACTCTAAATATCAATGTATTAATAAAATAGCATACATACATTTTTTATTTAAATAGTAAATTTATTTAATCTGTATGGTTTCAGCTGAATGGTTTTTAAAAATGGCAGTCCATATGTGTCACTTGCTTCTGAAAAACAGCCTTCAGTGAAAGTATATTTTTTACAGGTTTAAAAATGAAAGTAAATTATAAAACGTATGACTTCCTGGACACTGATATGAGGTTTGGAACTTTTAACATGGAATACTATCAGTGGAATATGTAGGCACTAGTGAAGTATTAGTTTATAAAGAAAAATAATAATAAATAAATTGAAATTTTGGATTATGAATAGTCCTTTTTATGCATTTTTCTACTCTTTTGTTTAGCAGTAATAGTATTTCACAATACCTTTCAAAGTTACAGATTTACAAATTGGGTTGCTGAATTTCTTTAATGCGATCCATCAAAAACAAAATTGTAGAGAAATATTATCTCTTTGGAGTATGAGCAACTATCTCCTTTTTACTGATCAGTGTAAAGTACCTATTTCCAACTGTATAGATGCTGAAAAGCCCTAGTGGAGCCTGGTTTTGTAATATTGTAATCATAGTTTCCACTCTCGTGCCTAGTCTGGCTCCTCCAGTTGGATTGAACAGGGTGACAATGAAGTGCTCATCCATTTCTGGTTCTTCATCTAGTACCGCAGAAATATGCAGCGTCTGATAACAAAACAAGCATACAATGTTATTGAGACATGATAACAGATGATGACACAGCTCTATCAGAATGTGCTACCTTTTTTTTAAATTTATTTCACTATAAGGCTTTGGATAGCATAGCAGGAGAAGAGCAGCTCATGAAGCTGGAGAGGACAGAATTGAGGCAAGCTCAGACTGAGTTCAGACTGAGGTTCTAAAGCCATCCATCTAGTGGCCTCCATTGGTGCAACACTAAGATGAGCATATTCACTTTTCGTTGTTGTTGTTCTCTTTTCTTTCTTTTCTCATCCTATGATCCTCTGAAGTTTTTGATCCTAATTTCATACTTTTGTTCTCTATTTATTCCATACATTTTTGGGTAGTTTATACTCACAACACAGCTATAAGTGTAATCAGTTAAGTTGGTTTTAATTTATTTTAGTTGGCAGCTAAGCTATCTTCAGGGAAACAGGGTAATCTCACTACTGGTGCTGTCAAGAAAGAAAAGGAAAAGGAAAAAAAAAAGCAAGAATAGTGAGAGATTTGAAATACTCTTTCCTCTCGATGCTTCTTTCCCTCTCCTACACCACTGTGGATGAAGATCAGGTCTTCTAAAGGCAATCTCAAACTAGCAAAGAGCAATCTAGAGAAAGCTAAGTGCTTCACTTTCATTTGGGGCTCACTGTCATCCTTCACACTACTCAAACAAGCAAAAAATTTCATAGGTACGCATAGCCTTGCTGTACAAAATAAAAAGTTAGTGATGATGCATTTGGAAATAATACAAAATTTACAATGTTTTATATTTCTGTTCATTTCCACAATAAACCATATTTACCAACTATATTAAGAAGGCTCCAACTTCTTATAGATCTGCTGCATTGTGATTCCAAATGCATCTAAAGGCCAGAAATTGAAAACCAGTGTTTCCAAGAAAAGTTTGTCTCAGTTTCTATCCTATTGCCTGTAATATGCTAACACTAGCTTCACCAGCTTTACTGGCAAAAATAAATAAATCGAATTGTGATTAAACCTTACAAGAGTCAGGATTCACAAACTTAAGCTAGTTCATTTTGTAGCTGACATTCTTGTGAGGACAGTATAGAGGCAGTGAGCTTAATACTTAAGTTATTTTCCAATCCTAAGACAGACAACTGTTCTACTTTTTGTATTTGTTGCAGCACATTCTGTTTAGTTCAGACTAACTAAAATGTTAAATCACAGAATGGGATTTTTACTTTGATCTTAACTATTAGGCTTGCAAATTATCACTTTAATTTAAAGTAAGTTTGCATTTCAGCTATAGATTGACTACATAAAAAGAACTGTTCCAAAGCACACATGAACGTTATCTATAGTGTACTGTTTTCAATTTACCTCAACCCTTACAAACTAAGAAACACCTAAAGATGAGCCCATTTAATTTTCACACACTTCCACATCAGATAATAACAGGAAATCAGTCACAGCTCATGACTCAATTCACTTTATGAATGAAAGAAGTAGAAAAAATAAACAGAAGATAAAGCACAGACATTTCTGAAATCTTTCCAATATTTCCAAAAAAAAAGCTTCCTAGACTTCTCTGGTAATAACTAGCATATTACCTTGAACCTGACTCCCTCTTCGAGCACAATATATCCTTGAGAAGGGGTCAAATCCATTGTTGCCTCTGAAGAATTAATCTCACTTACAAGATACTGAACAGTCACAGTGCCAAATATTCCCTGAGGTGGTTCTCTGATAATATTCAATACTGCAACACTTTCCATCAAATGGATAGATGTTTGCTCTCTCAGAAAGAAGTGATTGCTGTTATTGAATGACAAAACTCCATGGCCATCATCATTGGCAAGTATAGTAATTGTAGCTTTTGAAAAAGAAATAATGAAAATATTCTTTGGTTAACATAGTAAAATATAAATATACATATATAGTAACATAATACATAACATAAACACAAATACATTCTTCCTTTAGTGTGTATATAATGCTTATGTGTCCATGACATTACCTGAAGAGAATGGGAAGGCATTTCACTTTAACTAGGAAGATCTCTAGACAGGAAGAATATAGTCTCTCCTAGAAAAGGATTATGAACTCTCTAAAAAGACCTCAGTTCAGTGAGGTAGTACACATTGAAAAACTCATCTTCGTGCTTTCTGATTCATTGCTTTACATATAAACTTTTTAATTGCACAGATTTCACAGGGATGTTTCAGAACCTTCCAAAGGAGTATAAAGATTCACCATAGCAGGACAATGGTGCTTTCTGAAATATGATTATTCAGAAAAGTGGAATTAAAATGTGTGCCACAGAATTCTAAAGAAATGGAACATTAAAACTAAGTTTTACCTGTTGTGTTCTCCCCTAATTCCAGCCCCAGAGATGGATTTGTTAAAATTAACTGGAACTTCTCATCACCTTCAGGAATCTCATCATCAAAAATCATGACATCAACAGATTTATGCCTTTCTCCATCAGCAAAAAAAAGAGTCTAGCGTTGAAACACATAAAGCACCGAATACTTACATCAGTTAATATCACACAGAAATTTTTGACTACGGTAAACAGAATTCTGTGAAATAGGAAGGAAGGGAAAGCATAGGAAGAGCCATATTCTCTGTTCCTTATAAACTGATTGAATCAGAAATATAAAGGTTCAGCACATTACAGAATGAGGACAAGAAAGAATAATTTATTTTGAAAGTCCTGTTGCAAAAATAGTCTATGAAAAAGTTTGTATGTCTAATCAAAATTAAATTTGAAATCGATGTTTGAAAGTTTACATTTTGCTTTATATTAAAAAATATATTTTTAAAAAAGAAATAAATAGTAAGAATAAGAATATTTTTATTTCATTCTATTTAGATTACCAAAGCAACTGAAACAAGCTGAAACATCTAGCATCACTACTGATCATTCTGCAGAATAATCAAGAAGATATTCTTTTACGGAAGCTGAAAGAATAAAAAGTACTAGATTTAGAGTTGCTTCTTACCCTTGAGGTTACATTAAAATCCAAACCCAGCTGGGCCTCCAAATTTTGGGCATAAAAAAATACAGACACATTGCCATATGATCCTCTGTTTCGGTAAGCCATTACTGTCAGATTCCCATGAGATTCACTAACTTCAAAACTAAAATAAAAAGAATAATTCTCAATGTTCACTGATTATGTTCTTTTGAAAAAGATAGTACATTTTTATTACATTTTCACTCTGAATTATTCCCTACATTATAGTTCTCTAACGCATCCTTTTTACCTTTTTTCTCTTATCTAAATTGAATTAAGTAACATGAGGTTTTTGTTTTGTTTTGTTTTGTTTTTTGCTTACATGAATGGTGAGGCTGGAAGAGTTGATGCAGGCTGGGGAGGTTAGGCAAATTGGTGATATAAAAGGACAACAGTGAAAGTAGTAATAAGTAAAAGAATTCTGATTAGATGAATAGTGAATTTTTGTTTTCAGTGTGGGAATCCCACTTTCTAGTTCAGCTGAATTGAATGATTACTTTACCATCTCAAAGACATGGCCCTATTTTTAACAGGAGTTTTACTTTTAGAAAGAAAATGGGCAACACCAATCACTAATTGGCACAGTAAGTTCTTCAAGGAAGATGAGACTTACTTGGTACCTTCCCATTCAATTACTCCTCTTACACCATCATTAGCATCGATAACAATTTGAGAAGCTAAACCTTCCACATCTAAAAGGCAAAACAGAAAGACAAAAATTAAAGAACAATAAAATCAATTTTCTTGATTTTCAAGAATCACAGAAGCATTTATTCAATCGGTACTAATATTACAGTGTCTTTACAAAAAATGTGTAGGAGAAAATGGGAGTGGGCAAGATAACTGGAAAGAGTCCTTACTACTAGAAGTGCAATAATGCGTCTTGAATTAGCACTGTAATATTTAATAATGCATAAAAAAAAAAAAGACTAAGGAAAATGTAGAAAGTTAAACAGCACATAAAACATTAGAAAATAATAAAGTCTAGATTTGCGATGGAATCTTAATTTGTCTTCACTATAAGTGTTTATTACAATGACATTCAATATTTTGCATTTGCCATTCTGAGTATGAGAAAGACAATGAGGAAGAATAATAAATGATTCAGCATTTCATCTTCTATTTGTGCTTCAGTGCCTCATCATACATTCTAATGGCACACCTCAGATTTCACTACAAATACACAACTATTAATTTATTTGTGGGGTGTTCACATACTGTAATATTCTACTGCTCCATAAAGACATACAGGTATTTACAATTAGCCTGAAATCGTAATTGAATACACTGCAGTGTGAAAAACACCAAATAATAGGTTAATGTCAGAAAAGTCTACTAACTTCAGAGACCAGAACTTTACAGTCAAAACTTAATACTTCTCAGAAAATAGGTTGTTGTTTTTCAGACAACCGCACCACACAACTACCTTAACTTACTTGTTTACTTTTTATAAACTTCAACTTACTTTCTAAAACCAAATTGACTTCACCGAGTCTGCCATAAGTATATTATGTTTAGATCCATATACATTTTTCCATCAATTCAGATAAAACTGAACAAAAGTAGAAGATTATTGCCATGAATCTAAGCCTGTCACTATGAGGTAGAGATGACGATGAGCAATAGCTCTACACAGACAACAGAAGTGTTACTGAGGTTTACAAATCCTGAGGGAGTAATGGCAATCAGAGACATTTCTGCTTCACTCCTGCATTTTCTCATGTCACCCTGAAGTCAGATCTGTTCACCCAGGATCTGTAAGAGTTTGCTCACAGACACACACGCGGACACACGTATTTGAGTCAGGCTATTTCTTCTACCAGAAGAATTCACTGACATGTTATGTGAACACATTTTTTCCTTATGACTTAAAACTATTATTTTCTCATTGTAAGTAAAGCTGACCCAATGCAGTGTCACATCAGTGTTAAATGGTCATGGTTCAAGGAGACAGCCAAAGAGAAAGTGAGACTATACAACACTGTTTAGTTTGGATGAATCTTTCATTCTTATATGCTACTCCTTTCATATTTTAGACTCAACTATTCACAAATCAGCAATGAGTCTTGCAAGTTACCTTTCAATCTGTAACGAATTAACTCAGTCACTTCTATAAGCATGCAAAGAAAAGGGAAAAGAGTCAAAGAAGATGTCTGACATTATATAACTAGTCTTTAGTACCACAGGATAATCCAACAGTTCTTAAAGCTAATGACTACTATTCTACTGAATTCTGAAGAAGCAAAATGAGAAGCAGACTAAGCAAATAATAAAGATCATTGCAAGAGTAGGAAAACCATAAAATATGTTTCCTAAAAGTGATAAAAGAATAAAAACAGACTTTTTTAAAAGAGTGAGCAGAGTAGCCACATAAAGTTTTTTTTTTACTTTTTTTTTCCATTTTGTAGTTTGTAAATGAAAATCAGATGAAAAAATCACCAATAAACTTTTCAAATAATTGTCCTTTCCAACTGATAATTACTAACTCCTCTACGAAAATTAATTTAAATTTTCCCAGAGTTTAAAAAGCAAGAGATTAAGTGTAATAATAAATCTATTTCATATTCTATGATGTTTCTTCTAAATAACCATGTCTCATCTCAGCATAGTTGGTAAGTAAGAGGAATAATGGTAATCTCCCAAGGTAATATAATATAAACCATTAAAAAGGAAAAGTAAAAATAATTTGCTATAAGATGTTTTTACCTAGCTTAGGTGGGGATGACGTTGAATGGTTCATGATGAGTTCCACTGAAGTTAAATTAACCAAGAAGAATTCTTGCACCTCTGGTATATCATCCTGCAAAACACAAATACAGTACATCCTCTTCTCATTGTCCTTTAAGAAACTTCCACAGAAGTCACCAAAAAGGATCACACAACAAGTCTCTAATATTACTGTGACACTAGAATTCATTTTTCTGTTTTCCTGAAATAATTTTATTGGGTCTGAAACTGATTATCGTGGAAGAATTAAGTAAGACATTATATATCATGAAAAAGATCCTGTGGTGACGCTAAACTATTCTTGCAAATAAATTACTGACCGATTTTAGAGGCATGTATCTCCAGCAATGAAAAAGTATGAGCCTGTAGCCAGCCATGAAGCACACTGTTCTAAATACTACTAGATAGTTGGTAAAGTTTTAATGAGACAACTTTATTACCTTTAGACAGAGGTAGAGCTGCTTTCTGTGACTATTTGATCCCTTGTGATTTTAATATTAAGATTGAAACCATCTTTCTAAATGATAGTGAAATATAACACAGGGCTTCAAATAATGGCTGCAAGCTTTAGTTCCCAAAATATTACCCTTTTGAAATCATACAGAAAAGTACAGAATTAAAGGGTTTAGAGGTTACCTCTAGAATAGTAATATTTATGGCAACTGATGTTTCTCCTTCTTCTAAAATCAGTGAGCCAGAAGCAGGTACATAATCAGCTCCTGGTTCAGCCACAGTCTCTTCTGTCTGATTACTTACAGTGAGCAATCCTGTAACTGTGGCATAAGTAACATTGATAGTACCTGTTTAATTTGTGAGGAGAAAAAAAAAAAGAAAAAAAAAATTGTTTTTCAGTTCTTATATAATGTTCACTGGAATGGATAAAGACAAGAGATCAAATTCTCATCCACAAAATAAAAAGACTAACTGCAAAACAGAAGGATTAAAAGAGTTATCCAAAGTACATTGGAGCTAGTGTACCTTTGTTACCGTTATCAATATGCCTTCAATTTGACCTTTGCTGACTTGTCTGTCTGCATAGGACTCAAAAATCATTGGGTCCAAATGCATCCAGAAATTTGAAGTTCTGTGGACCATAAATATGAAATTGCTGAAAGACTAACTGGGACATCTCATGTACCATTAATATGAGTTTTTGCAACAAGGACACTTTTTGGGAATGACAGATATCTAAGAAAGGCTCTAAAGACAGTGCTGGGAAACACAGATTAATAAATCTAGATACTTTCCTGGGTAGATTGACAAACTTCAATAGAGAACAAAATTAGGGGACACATGGATAAATATTACCAAGCAGAAAAGTTATACATTATAGTTTTGAGAATAAAGCCACCTCTCGCTAATCTGGTAGGGTAAGTCAAGTGGCAAACATAAGGAGTATGAACCTGAAATAAAATGATAGATGAAATTAAAAGCTGCTCTATATGAAATAAAATGTAAGAGATAAAAGAGTCCTAATTAATAAATAAGTAACGATGCTTATTTTAATTCAGTGAGAGATCTTGCACTTACTATGAACAATTATCTTAAAACATTAGTTTACTGAATAGTGTTCAAAGAGTACACTAGAGTATGGACTGGTATTAAAAAATAAATGGAAAAATAGTGTCATTAAAATGTCTCTAAAACTCTCTGGTGTCTCCAGATCTTGAAAAGCACTGTAAATGTTACTTCATTTCAAAACAAGTATGGCAAAAGAAACAGCCAGATTATCACCGAGGTGTAAATATAGTCCAAAAAGGCAAATAGGAAATTATTATACATGTTTTCTCACAACATAAGTTGCTATTTTCAGGCAACAAACACAAGATTCATTTTTTTTTTTCATGAAGCACACTATTGTATTGTAGAATTGAATACTATATAGTTTAAAGGATGTTAATGGATAAATTGATTCAAAGAGGAATCAGAAATTGTCAGAGGAGACATAAATTGAATTCAATGGTCTGGACACAACTTTTTCCATGTGACATTCCTAAGGTGCTGACTTCCTGAAATTCAGAGAAAAAATATGTGGGATGTGTGTACATGTCACTTTTCTCATGTTTTTTATTTTTTCTGAAGAGACTAATGCTTTGAGACAGACTCATTAGACAAAAATATGGTAACCTTAATAGCCACCTGATTGTTACAGCTTTCAGATCCCTTGCTGTATTAATGAGGATTATGACTCTAGTAATAAGTAATATTTAGTTTCCAAGTCTGCAGAAAGAAGCTTAGAAGTTCTGAAAAAAATACCAACTGTAACAAAGATTTTTCCAAACTTTCATTATCATGGCTTTTATTTGCCTAATGATAAGCAAAACAAAACTTCCTTTCTCTTGGAGTTGTTATACAGACCTAGAGATCCAAATTCTCTGTTAATAAAAAGCTGAATTGTTTTGTTTTCTTCTGGGATTAAAACCACCCTGGATGTGGAAGCAAAATTCAAAATTCCATGTGGTTCATCACTAGCTTCTACTGTTAGAACAGCTTCATATCCTTGACTATCCAAAACAGCAGCACCTGTAGAAGAAACTCCTGCAAGAGAATCAGTGGACTGCAGTGAATGAAGTGTTATGCAACTAATATTTTTGTCTTACATTATTGTTAATATTACATTTAAATAACGTTCAGTAGCCATGCAAATACCACGAAACCAAAGCTCACTGAAGTATGTGGATGGTGTGGGACCTACACACATATATATACTTACATTCTATAACAAATAGAAACAGAAATTTTATGCATACCAAGTACAAAGTCACAAAAATGTATTAAAAAATAAGAAAACTTAACAGGCCAGTGCCAAATATCAACTTCCCTATATTTTAAAAGGAAATAAACCATTTTCCCAGGAAGTACCTCCAAAAGCTTAAAACTATATTCCACTTCACAATCATTACATCAATAAACTGATATGTTTTCCAACTATTGCTTTGATGAATAATTTTGCTCATCCCGTTGGGCCACAGTGACTCTCGGAAGTTGATAAGGCACCTCGCAGCAACACAATCCATGTCAAGTTAGTTTGGTGTTTGGACATTAATTTCAGTTTGAAGAAAGGTATTTCAGAACGGATGCAGTTTAAGGCTTCTTTTCTCACTATAATTTTAATGGCAAGAATAAAATATTCTGACCACCTTGAATTCAGGGACAGATCAGTAAGTCTGCAGCTTGACAAGATTGTTTAAAAAGATAAAAATATCTGCATGTTTCATGGCAACTCTATCCATGACATATTAGTAAACTCAGTTTGCATTAAGATTAAGGGAAGAAACAACCATTGAATTAAATAGGCAGAGTTAAATCAGGATTGAAAACCATTTAAGTGTATTTGTGGAGACACGGTGGGATTTATATATACATACATAAGGACCAAGCCTATTTCAATAAAATGTTAATGAACTTTGCGTACTTTGCACCAGCTGCAGTTTGCTCAGTCCTATACCTCCAAAATGAAATAATAAAATTAAAAATATTATATTATTAAATGGTATTTTTAAGATGTAGCTGGCTATAGTTCTGCATTACCTTCTGTTTTGATGTTGTATAGGATGACTTGGTATTCTTCTTTTTCTTCAGGAATATGGTCATCCAGCAGATCAACATACAATGTTGTATTCAACGTCCCCTATTTGTTTTAAGGGTAAATTGATTAGCCATTATTTTATAAAACACAAGTGATATCATAATGACAAGTATTTTGAACAATTTCTTTAAGAAGAGTTAAGTATCAAGAATTGTAAGCTCCCTCCAGTTTGTAAGTCAAAAAGTGAGAAATTAAATAATCAAACCAAGAAAGAAGGACTGTTGAAAAGGCACACTTTTTCTCAGATCAGTTCTAATCACACTATTTTCCTGTAGCCAACATCACTGTTTATGGACTTACCTCAGGAAAAAAAAGTATTCCAGAATAGTTTGCAAAATTTTGTTTTACATTATGTCCTACTATCTTCCACTCAACAGTAACATTTCCCAGTCCTGGAGGAGTTCTTACGATGTGGAATTGTAATTGTTCTCCTAGGAATAAAGGACAAGATGCAGTGTTTCAGGGTCTCCTCTTCTACATGTTGGTTATAAAAATGAGAGGTCAAAAACATGCATCACACAGTTAAAGTATTTTTCCTGAAAGATATTGCTATTTTTGTCAGTTTGAATTTCACAGTAGTTATATACCACATTCACTTTTAATGCTGAAAAGAAAAACCTAAACTTAAACTCTTCTAGTTTTTTTTTTTCTGTTTTTAGTTCACACTTGGAAATAATTATGAACATATGAGGGAACTTGGTATAGATGAATAACTTAGAAAGGGAATGTTCATGAAAACATGCGCAAACATTAGAGCAATACAAGTCTGTAAACTGTACAAAACAGTAACTACTGTATGTACCAACAATAATAGTAGTTTTCTACAACAGTTCCCTGGAAAGAATACACATTATCTGAACATTTGCACTGTCTTGTGACTTTATTCAATGCATGCAGAAAAAAATGCTTATAATTATCTGTAAGTTCCATTTATGTGAGTTCGAACTTACAAATATGGTCACTGTTAGAAAACAAAACATTCAGAAAATGTTAATAATTTCTTATAATCTCAGAGGTAATCAGTATTGCTGGACAATGTGCATATAAAGGAAGCAAATACTATGGTATTTTGCACATTTATAACATTTAACCCCAAAGGCACTTTAATTAAAAAGAGTAGACCTCTTAGTAGGCTTTGTAAAATGTGGAAATTGTTTTATATTCACAAGTTTTTCACAAAATTTCCATTAAATATTTTAAATGTGGACATGTGAAATTAGCATGTTATATCAACATGGAATAGATCAGTAGGCAATATTTTGCAAAACATTCACAATAGAGGACAGATGGTTATTTATAATAGGTAGGTACATGGCATTCATATTTCATATGCATTTTTCAGGTCCACAGAATTTAAGTTCAACAGCACATTTTGTCCTGCATTGGCTTTCAGAGACATGAAATATGCAGAAATCTACAATTCTGAGATTTTTGAAAACAATACATGAGATTTCTTTTGCTTATTGAAGAATTAACAAAACATAAGATAATGTTATAATAACATTATGCTGCCCAACTAGTCCCTTTGATTATGCAATTTAGAGAGCAGCAACTTAGGATGCTGTCTTGCTATTCTACTGTATTACCTTACAGAATTGTACAGCATTGTACAGCTAAAACTGGCAAGAAAAATCTGAAAATTTTCTAGTTACATTTATTTTTTGTAAGGAAGAGTCAGAGATATGCATGTATATTGGCTACCAATGAAAGAGAAAGGAATTCTTAACTTCAAGAGCCCTTAATATACTTAAATAAAATTTAATATTGTAAAGAAGTAATACAAAAACTGTATACACCCATTTTCAAATACATAAATGTGCTATTCAGCCCCAACATTTCAAACTTCAGTTAAGTCTCAGAGATGTCAACATTGATGTCGACATTGATGTCGACATCTTTGGCTTAAGTTGGTCCATGTTGCTTCTAAGAAAATTAAGGAATTCAAAATTTATTGATATCACAAGGATTCCACTTCTACAGTCAAATATCTGGATGGTAGACTCCCAATTTACAGGTTCCTCTGAGGCTAAATCATTACAGTGTTTAACACTGCACTGCAATCCACTATGTTCTATTTGAGAATTTTGCATATCCATTACAAAGAAATAAAGATTTAAAAGAAAAGTGGTTTCAATGGTTTAGTACCATTGGGAAAACACACACACACACAAATAAGGCAAAGCTTATTTCAATATATCTCTATAAGTTATAATGAATTTTCATTGAAGACTGGGAAAAATGCTTTATGATATAGAAAGCTGTTCCACTATAATCCAAACACTGAGAAGAAACTTGAAGTCATTATTACAGATTCCAAGTAGTTATTTACTGATCCATGTTTCCTACCAGCTTTACCAAGATTTTTTTGGTATTCCTATCCAGAAGAAATGCTAATATGAACACTAATTGATTTCTGAAGATTGAAAGTGTTATTAGGCTAAATTCAATATTTTTTTTAATATTTAATCCTTATCCATACTTTTACATTTCTACATTGTGACTTAATAAGTGATGCATCTCTTACATAGAGAAACAAAGAGGTGGGTATTTATCGCTGTGAAGAAGGGAGCATCAGCCGCTCTCCTCTTCCTCATTACTTTAAGCTACTGCAGTGCATTTTCTTGTAATACAGTTACACAACTGTCGCAGACCCCTGTCCAATAAAAAAATACTACACTTATCCTCAATAAGGTAAAAAATAACATGCACATTGTGAAAACAAAATGTATTCACTTAACAGAAAATTTTCAATAACACAATAACTGTAAAAGTAATGATATTTGGATTTATGTCTGGTAAATTTTGCTTTCGAATGAAAAAAATATTTTGACAAACTAAAATAATCTAAATGCCTTAGCTCTTTTGCTCTTTCTCTATTTCTCCCTTTTTCTCTCTCTTTTTTTTTTAATCAAAGACACTTAGTTCACTTGTTTTGTTTCTGGCTGGAAGGCAATGAACTATTTCTTTTCACAACCTGGAAAAATAATATAATAATAACTATATATAATAATAGAACTATAGCCAAGTACTTCAGTTTCAAGCAGCCAGCATTTGGTAGCATGCTATGAATAACATTTAACCAGTTGAAAGTATTCAGGGACTTTGGGACTGAGACAGTTTGTATTAATTCCTTGTGCTCATTAACAGCTCTTCTTAGCTAATCATATCACATCTGGCTTGGCACAGAATTAACACAAACCATACCTAGATAAAAAACCAAAGGTTATGATGCCCTTTCATGTTGGGAAAACAAAACAAAAAACCTTTGGTTGAGAAAGCCATTTTTCTTCAAACAGAAAATGTAGTGCACACATTAGGGGACAAGTTCCTGTTTTGTGAACTTTCCCTGCCCATCAGTTCAAACATCAGAGAAACGTGATACTGCAATACACTGAGATTCCATCAAAGGCCACCTAAAGCAATCACCACCAGTACTATTATCATCCTATGCAAAACTGCATCAAACTGTAGATGAAACATGCCGTGTATTCTTTAAAACAATAGTAGAAATGTTTAGTACATACCAAATTATTATTGTTCTTTCTCAAATGTTTGCTTTCTCTTATAATTGCTACTTCCCAAATCATCTGCCATAAAAAAACATCAGGTTCATGGGACAGACAAAGGGAAGATGTTACCCTAGTGTTTCTGCAGGAATGTTTTCTAGAATATTTTAAATTCTTTGTAAGTCGCTGATAGATCTGATTTGCTTATGACTATTAGGTGTGTGTATGTTGGCAGTCATGAAGTGGGCTGGCAGGAGCCTCGTGCAGGCCAACAAAGAGAAGGGCAGAGTCCTGCCCCTGGCGGGGAGCAGCCCCAGGCACCAGGGCGTGCACCCTGATGGAGAGCAGCTTGACAGAAAGGGCTTGGGGTCCTGCTGGACACTGCACTGGGCAGGAGCCAGCAACATGCCTTGTTACTAAGAAGGCTGATGGCATTCTGGGCTGAATTAGGCCAAGTATCCCTAGCAGGCTGAGAGAGCTATCCTTCCCCTCTACTCTGCACTGGTGAGGCTGCACCTGGAGCACTGGGTCCAGCTCTGGGCTCCCCAGTGCAAGACAGACCTAAACGTACTGGGAAGACTCCAACAGAGGGACACCGAGGTGATCAAGGGAAGGGAAGAGAGGCTGTGAGAGCTGAGACTGCTCAGCCTGGAGAAGGGGAGGCTCAGGGGGATCTCATCAGTGTCCTTCAATACCTGAAGGGAGGGTGGAACAGGACAGAGCCAGGCTCGTGTCAGTGGTGCCCAGGGACAGGACAAGAGGCAGCGGGCACAAACTGGAGCACAAGAGGTTCCCTCTGAATATCAGACAGCACTTTTGTGCTGTGTGGGAGCACTGGCACAGGTTGCCCAGAGAGATTGTGGGGTCTCCCTCCTTGGAGATACTCAAAAGCCTGGACATGGTCCTGAGCAACCTGCTCTAGGTGGCCCTGCTTGAGGGGGAAAGGACCAGATGACCTCCAGAGGCCCCTTCCAACCTTAAGCATTCTGTGATTCTATGAATGCTTGCAAGAGTTCAAAGTACATGTCAGGTATGTGGATATTCACTTCTTGCTGGTGTTCTCTGAACAGTGAAACACAATCATTGTGAGTCATTATCAACTGAAAGCACAAAGATGGAAACTGGCATTAAAATTTGAGCGTGGTCAACACAAAGAACACACCTTCACAACCAATAACAGATCTTGAGGCTGTATGGAAGCTTATAATTCCTGCCACATTGTCACTTGCCAGAATAATCACTGTGACAGTGTCAAAACTGGGCAAAATTCGACTCCCTCCTTCAGTATGGACCAGGCTGATTTCAATACTTTCATCATCCTCTGGCTCTGGATCATCTATAATGGGCAGCGTGACCATCTTCTTTGTTTCACCTACAAGGAGAAGAACGTATACAACCGTGTGTCCACTTGGAAACCACCTTGTAAAAAGACTCAATCATCTCATTTTGAAAATAATTAAATACATAAAATATATTAAAATTGCATGAAACAAACTTATTTACCTTTCTGGAAGTCAGTGAATGTCATTATGAAATTTTATCTAATTACTATTGATCAGTCACATTAAGCCAATAAAACGATCACATCATTAAATATACTATGTAGAAATTAATTATATAGGAATTATTTCGGAGTGCCTAGAATTCTTTATTTTCATTACAAATTCTATGACTTTAAAATTTAACTTAGAAAAGGGGAATATCATTCTTGAAAAAAAAATAAATTGCCAGGTGCTAAGCTCTCCGATGAACCATTTACACAAGGGTGTACATTCAATATGAGTACATTTACTGAGCCAGGGAATGCATTGAAATGGGATGACATTTTGTTAGTTCCTTGCCTTTGGGACTATCAAAGAATAATAATGTAAGCAGCAAACACCGTTAATCTCTAGTCGCTATATATCCATTAAAATTTACAACACAATCCTGTTGTTCAGTGCGTGTGCATAACCCAGCTGTGTTTTATGATCATTAGAATATCAATTTACAGAATACATATGTATTTCCTGCTAGATTGTCTTTCAAAATACTTCAAAATCAGTTTTTACTAAACTTGTAACTGGTAATGTAATTACATGTCAGCCTCACAATCATTGCCAGCAGCCATGCCTTACTATTCAGATGATTTATCAAGCTAGCACACTAGAATCTTTACTACGCACCTGGAAATTGCTTTCAAAATATCAGTTCGATTAACTCAGACTTTGAAAAAATAAAATACAGCATAAAATACAGCATGCTGCATGGTACTTAAGTAATGTCTGAGAGGGACTTGTTTGTCCTGTTTGCAATTCTTTTAAATATGTTCTGTTATGTTACGTTTAAATATGTTTTGTTATGTTACAATATGATCTCAGAATTTAAAGAGATGTCATGAAAAATTAGTACTGTAGTGACCGAGGGCTAACAAAAGACCACTTAGGCCTGATTCTCATTTCCATTATCCTTGCTGTAACAACTATCTTCGACTTTATTAATCCTTACTTATGTGGTAAAGGAAATCTTTATAGTGCAATATTTATACTGCAATATTTCTTTAATAAAAACCCTTAGGTATTTATTGTGCTTAGATATTTCATTGTGCTTTGCTACCACTGTGTGTGTTCTGCAAGATAATGCTACATGCTAATGAACAACCATACTCTTTTGCACGTGTATCCTTAGCATTCAGGAAAATTTAGCCTAAGAAGAAGATATCAGTTGTCAAAACATCCACAGTATCGTGTACTTGTCACGTTCTTTTTTCTTTTTCTTAGTTTTACAAAACAGAAGCCAAAACGAGAGCTTGTCTCACCTTCAGCAAACACCAGAGTCTCACCGACACCTATAAAATCCAAGTTTGGAGTAGCAGTCCCACCAATGACACGCCATTCCACTGTCACTTGTCCCAGGCTGCCTTCTGTTCTGTGTATCATTAGCTGCACGTTGGTCTGAGGACGTTCCTCTACTTCAACATACAGACCTTTCTCTGTTGCATTGGGACTTACACTGTAGATCTTAAACACTCCAAATGCGTCTCCATTCATCATTATGATAACTGTGGAGGTATTTGGCTGTCCTATGGTTGGTTGGTTTTTTGAGCTGGCTGAGACGTTCATCAGTTCTGCTTTCAAAAGGGTTATAGTGAATCTCTCATCCAGTTCTGGCAGGCTGTCAGGCAGTATGGTAACTGTTAGATTTGCAGACTCTTCCCCTTCCTGCATTATGGCCCACTGTCTTGTAACAGGTTCATAATCACTGCCAGCGATGGCTTGTGTGCTGAAGAGGGCGAATGCACTGGTAACGTTTTTCTTGTAGGTCCGGAACCCTGAAGTGTTGTTAGTTAATGGGCTGATATCTGACGTCAGCCAAAGGCAGAGAGGAATCCCTGAGGCACTGGAAAATGTAAAGGCTGAACATGCTTGTTCTTTTAGGCACTGAGCTGCACAGGAATACACAGGGTCACTTGCTGCTGACACATTCACTCTGGTCTTGGATGGTTTGTCAGGAATTCCTTGTACAGGAGGCTCGTAGTAGGCCAGGATATCCTGACCTTGCTCCACAGCAAGAGCTACAACGTCAGTCTCAGAAGTGCTGTAGAAAATCTGCAGCTGACCAAATCTTCCCTCACTAAAAGACATTATAATAAAATAAAGTTCTGTTAGTTGACAAAGGATGTCTAATATTCTACATGTTTCTGGGTTAATAATAGAAGTGAACAAAATCAACTGACCCTTTCTGAATTGCTGAAAAATTCCAAATAACACATCAAAATGCATTCCCTTTGAAACTAGTACCAGAATAACTGAGTTATCTTATTTTTTTGTGGATAGCAAGTTTGATTATTTATAGCTTAGGTAGTAGTCTGTTAAGAATGCATATTTGTAAACATTTGGTTCTAGGAGTTAACTTAGTCTTCTTCAGGACTTGGCAGCTCTCCTTACTTGCAAGGAAGAAAAAGCCGGTGACACCCAGACTTATCATCCTTCCTCTAGGATCACATGCATAAAACCTGTTTTCCTTCTCTTATTTTCATCCTGTAAGGGCTGGCCATTTTGTCCTCCTGTTCAAATCACAGGAACAGGCTACCATGCAGGTTTAAATGATTTGATGATTAAACGGACAAAATGAATAGTACACTGTGTACGCTGAGTTTACATTGCCAATGTAAACTCAGCGTATTCAATGTATACTACTGTATACAATGTATACAATGTATACTACATGTATACAAATGTATACAAATGTATACAAAGTATACAATGTATACTACAAAGTATTCAATGTATACTACGTTTAAGTAATTTATGTAATACACAGACATCTACTTCAAAAACAATGTGTTTGAAATGAAAATACATTGAGATGGCAGATCAAAGAATTGATGCACATATTTTTATGAGAGGAGCATGAAATTTGACATTATAGTGAAAACAAAAGTGAAGAATAAATAGTAATTACAAATAAAGCACACATTATACAAACCTTCGCCTGACTGTTATGTTTGCCAGCAAATTTCTTTCTAGTGGCTCCTGAACTCGATATAAGGATTGATGAAAGAAAACTGTGCCATAAGGATTATCATTGGCAGGTATTATAATACTTGCCACGCCATCTAACCCAATAGCACCACCATTGGAGGCCTGAGTTAATTCTACACGGACAATCTCAAAGAGAAGAAAAGAAAAAGAAGTAATGCAGCTAGACAATTTGTGGTTTTTCTAACAATAATTACAAGCAAAGTATAACATGAAATTATAGCACCTTCCTGCCGGAACATTTCTTGTTTTCCATCATACATATTTCTAGAACAAGTCAAAATTAATACCATCTTCAAGGAAGATGTAAGTGCTTGACTTACTTCTTCTATTTCTGGAACATCATCAGCCAGGATTTCCAATAGTAGCATCTGAAAGGCTTCCCCAGGGGCAAAAGTAATATTGCCTGAGGCAACCTGCAAGTCCTCATCAGCAGGGTGTCCACCAATGGTAGCAACCCACTCAACAGTAACGTTACCAAGTGTCCCAGCATTGCGGATTACTGGCAGATTTATGGGTACTGATCCAGATTCAGGCTCCTCCACAGTAAATTCGGTCATCTGGAACACTGAAGTGCAGCACAAAGAGGTGTATTTCATTAACAGTAATATTTAAAATAAAAACACCATCCTAGTTACTGAATTATATATTTTATTTCACTTGATTGCATTCATTTGCACAATTAAAAAAATGTTAATCAGGTTTAAACTTCAAATTGAACTTTCAGTATCATTTTATCTGCAAATAAAATTGGCATGAAAATTCAGCCCCCACCCAAGAGTTTATTCCAACGTATCCATTGTTCAAGGCTAGCCATGATCTAAGTTTTTAGAAGACGGTCAGAAGGTAATTTTTCCCAGTGAGGAAATTTTTTATCATTTTTTATGTCACGTATGGAAAAAATGTGTCAACATATTCCATCTAAATTGTTTCAAATATAAGTCTTTCTTGTATAAAATCTTTAGTTGTTAAGAATGAAGTTAATGAATTATCCATGTGGAATTATTTACTTTTGTCAATTTCCTTTACATTTTGCTGATAAAATGGAATAACTGAAATAAAGTAGGGTACTAAAGGGAGAAAGAGTAAGTCAAATAAAATGGCTGGAAAACATACACCAGAAATACTGAAATAGAAAAAATAAATAGAAAAGATAAATTTCTAAAATGTCATTAAATTTTTGAAATTACCATTTTTTTCTCAAAACCTGTGTAATGAAACTATTTTTGGAAAGTGTCCACAATCCATTTTACTGATAATGATAGAAAGAAGAAAAACTACAATAACTAACAACCAGAACATACAAGAATGCAATTTAAGTCATATTTGTACTTTCCAATTTCCCCAGATATTTAAACCTGCTTTGCCTGATTATTTTGTAAAACAATGACACTGCACTATCTAAACAGGTTTTGGCATGTAAACTTAAGCTTCAAGCTATTGCAGAAATGCAACATTTAGAATAGATAAAAAAATACAAATTAAATTAAAATCCATCCCCATTAGGAGACTCCAAAATCCACCTTCGTCTCACAAAATCTTGATATATAAGTTGACTGAATGCTTCAATTTCGCTATATAAGGGCACCATTTGCCCTTACTTACACGTTTTAATTTAGTTTATCTTATTTTGTCCTTTACTGTGTTCATCCAGACTTCCCTTTTTGTATTCTGAAAATTTTTATTCCATTGCCCAGTAATAACTCACCCACAAATCAGCAGATTGCTACTGGACAAGAGAAAATATGCAAATAAGACTCATTTACCAAAGGATCCAAACGGGTCATCAGAAGCCTCAATGGTTATGACTGCCCTCGTCAAAGATCCAAGCAAGGCTCCTCCTGTCGTTTGATTCAGCAGCTGAACATAAAAGGACTCCTCAACTTCAGGATTGATATCATTAATTATATAAATTGGCACAGCTTTACTTGTTTCTCCTTCTAGTAAGACAACATCTGATGAGGCTACACTGTAGTCCTCACCTAGATTTGTACATGAAAAAATAACAAAACAATCAAAACACAGAAGAATATTAAGGCATTCTGGTTCATTATGAAACATCACTAATGTTTATCAGCACTAATATTTATCTGTTCTTTTTGCATTCCCTTGTGTTCATATGTTGGTGTGTTTTTTTGTGTTTTTTTTTTCTTTATCTTCATACCCAGAAAATACAATTGTTTATTTCCTAGTGCCTTTTAGATATCTGGATGGATGAAAATAAATCTCATCTTGGCCAAAACAGAGTTTACACTGTCAGTCCAAGAAGCAATTACAAAAGGTCCATTATTATCTTCCATTGAGAAGATCACACAACTGTGACATTTCTATATTTGATTTCTGATAGTTGTCTGGCTTTCCAAGAGATAAAATGAAACAGAAGTACCTTTTTCAAAGGAGATTTTACTAAAGGACATAAGGTCACTCCTTCCCTCGTGGAGCTTTTCAGGGATCACCTGAGAGCTTTACCTTTCATTTGCAAAGTAAAAGTCTTCTTGAATTGTGCTTAACATTTGTCTGTTTCACAGAGGAGTCACCAGCTCTCAATTTCCCTCCAAGAAACTCAAATAAGCCATGTATGGTAGGTTGAAATATGTACAAAGGACTAAGTACTAGCTATATATACTACTACAGGATTTTTTATTTTATTTTATTTTTTTGAGAAAGTGAGTGGCCACCAGGGAAACAAACAGCCAATTCCTTTCCTTAGTTTTCTTGCTAGATTCTTCAGTGATGATATCTCTGAGTTTTTTTAAATTTGATGTAAGGTCTCTTCTATAGGACCTGAATTCCTGTCTCCTAAGTACACTCAGTAAGTATCTCACACTTTGGTATTTTTTCTACTTGTTTTACTAGACTGCATTCAATACACACTTGCTTGCTTTGGTTACTCGAAGCATACAGTATGCTCTTTCTGGTTTAACACAGAATGTGTATTTCTGCTATTTTGATTTCTTACCAGCTGTTGCAGTTATTGGCATAGCTTTGAATTTCACAGAAACATCTGCAAAAATTCCCCCAGTTCTGGTCACGTTAATGATTGGTCCAACATAATTTTCAGCAACTCGCACAGCTGAAGCTGAAAGCTGAAGTGTTCCAAAAGCATCATCATTGGCATTGATAATTACATGAGCTATAGTCTCACCCACTGATCCAAGACGAGGAGAATTTACAACTGAAATATAAAAAAAACCTCTTAGAGCAAGCCTGAAATGCCTCCTATATATGGCTATACTGTTCATATACATACACCTGAGTTTAGTGGATGGCCACTACTAGCTTTCAATAAAATTTTCATTTTAGATTTGGACAAAATATAACTACAAACTGCACAAGCATATTTTTGATGTTTGAATTATATTATGTCAGAAAATCCACATTCTTACTAACTTATTATTCTACCCTGCTGTGGAGCATACAAAACACCAGTTCTTTGAAGAGGTGAGGTACTAGCAAAATTACTTATTTATTTGTCCATAGGACAATAGAATTTTACACTAGCAATGATGAACTATAAGTAACCTTTCAGTTTCCCAGTAGAATTTTTTGTAGTGTTTCCCTTAAAAATCAAGATTAATGTGGGAGAGTCATGGGGGAGAGGGAAGGGAAATTAGGCATGCCAAGAAGCTCTTAAGCATAAATAAGGCTGTAATGACCTGAATTTATCTGATCGGGCAAACATCCTCTACGCTAAAAAGCCAGCATGAAGCTGCAATTCTACACCACTTAATGTTTAAAAGGCTTTTTTCGCTTTCAGTAAGTGCAACTAGCTTATTTCCTATCATTGTGCTTTACAGAAACAACAGGTGAGCAGGTATTAGCACACAAAACCAATACAGTAATACAGTTGGCCTAAAACACCTGGGATAAAGCAGATGCAGAAGGGAGAAAGAAATGTCCACCCCTGACAAAATTTTGTGGTAAAGGAAATATATGCTGACACACAGAATCTTCATACTTAATGTGAGATACTCTGACATATAACTTACAGGATTCTTAACTATACAGAGTTAGGCAGAGGTAAAATTTTACTGTAATTTCAATTGCTGCATTTTATCCTATTAAATATAAATATTAGCCTACATATTTAAGCTTTGGGTTTACATATGAAAGACACTTACTTGGCCGATCCTGTACTTTGTCGATCAAAACAGTATTGTTTAGCTCCACAAAAACAGATTCTGACCTCTCAGGATCATAATCATCCAAAATAGGCAAAGATATTGTGGCTTCGCTTTCATTGGCTGCGAAGATCACATAACCAGTAATGGGTATATAATCTTCTCCTTGTATTGCTCTAACAACATCAGGTGGAAGAAAGGGTGACTTTTCATCATCACCTAAAGTTCTGTATGTAACCACTACTGTACCAAGAAGACCACCAAGCCTTACTATTGTCAGGGAGATATTTTTTGTTTCTTCCTCAACTTTTATTGGTCTGTTTCTCTCAGAAAAGATGAACAGTCCATATGGATCATCATTAGCTAAAACTGTTAATGTTGCATTAGTGTGATTTCCAAGACGACCACTGGACACATTGATGATCAAAACTGAAAACACCTGATCCAGTTCAGGCACGTTGTCAGGAGAAACTTGTATGGTAATATTTGCTCTCACTTGGCCAACATCAAATGTTACATTCCCATATGCAGAGACCAGGTCTTCTGTAAGATCACAGACTATGACCCAATACAGAGTCACCTCAGACAGGGCCCCATGAGTTCTCACAACCTAAGTGGAAAACACAAAGATTTATGTATTTCTTTGTACTATAAGAAAGAAGAACATAAAAGTGTAAAATGGCATACAGCAAAGTCACAGAATCACAGAATATCCTGAGTTACAAAAGATCCACAGGGATTATCAGGTCCAACACCTGACTCCACACAGGACCACCCAAAATCAAATCGCATGTCTGACAGAGTAGTCCAAATGCTTCTTGAACTCTGGCAGCTCAGTGCTGTGACCATGTCCCTGGGGAGCCTGTCCCAGTGCCCGACCACCTCTGGGTGCAGAACCTTTCCCTAACCCCCAGCCTGACCCTCCCCTGTCCCAGCCCCATGCCGTTCCCTCGGGTCCTGTCGCTGTCCCCAGAGAGCAGAGCTCAGCGCCTGCCCCTCCGCTCCCCTCGTGAGGGAGCTGCAGGCCGCCATGAGACCTCCCCTCGGCCTGCTCTGCTCTGGGCTGAACAAACCCAGGGACCTCAGCCGCTCCTCATACTTCTTGCCCTCTAGACCCTTCACCACCATAGTAGCCCTCCTTTGGATGCTCTCTAATAGTTTATGTCCTTCATATATTGTAGCACACACAGTGCTAGAGGTGAGGCTTCACCAGCACAGAGCAGAGCAGGACAATCCCTTCCCTTGACCATCCAGCATTGCTGTGCCTTATGCTCCAGAACACAGTTGACGATTTTGGCTGCTAAGGCACACTGCTGGTTCATATTTCTCTTGCTGTCAAGCAAAACCCCCAGATCCCTTTCCATGGGGCTGCTCTTCAGCCTCTTGTCCCCAGGCCTGTCCGTACAGCCAGCATTGCCCCTTGCCAGGTGCAGAATCCAGCACTTCCTCGTTTAACTTAATTCCAGTCAACTGTGACCTCTCCAGACTCCAAGACTATTGAAAAATTATTGAGAGAGGTCTTGCAATGACATCAGCCAGCTCTTTCTGTACTTTGGGATTAATCCCACTGGACCCCATAGACTTATATGCATCCAGCTGGAGCAGCAAATCCTGCACAAGTTCAAAGTTGGCTGGGAGTTTATCATCATCACAGTCCTGAAATTCAGAGCTTTGGGTGTCCCCGAGCCCATCATTGGTGTTAAAGACAGAGGCAAAGAAGGCATTAACCTCTGCTTTATTGGCGTACTTATTTGTGAGGTTACCAACCTCAACAAGTAATGGATCAATGTTTTCTCTGCTCCTCCTTTTGCTGTTAGCATACTTTAAAAAAAGCACTTTTTGTTGTCCCCACAGTACTGGCCAGCTTCAACTCTGAGTGAACATCACCTCTGTAGTCCTTGTTCAACTGACCTTGCTTCCAATGCCCACAGATTTTCCTTTTTCGCCTAAATTCTAGAATAAGATCCCTGCTCAGCCAAGCTGGCCTTCTGCCCAGCTTGCTCAACTTCTGACTCTTTGGAATTGCCTGTTCCTGTGCTCTTAAGAGGTGTTACTTAACTAACCAGCACTGATGGACTCCAATACCTTCAAAAGCAGGTTCCAAGGGGACCTCACAAACTAGTTCACTGAGTAGTCTGAAGTCTGCTGTCTCCATAGCTAGGGCTGAACTTTTGCTGGCAGTTTTCCTCCTATTACCAAAGATTTTAAACTCAGCCATCTCATGGTCACTATGGCCAGGACAGCCTCCAATCACCACTTCACCCACAAGACCCTCACTGTTTACAAGCAACAAATCTGGAGGGCACCTTTCTTAGTCAGCTTCCAGAGTAACTGTACCAACAAGTTATTGTTAACGTGCCTCAGGAATTTCCAGTACCTGTTTGTATTGGCTGTATGGTATTCCCAGCTAACATCTGGGAAGTTGAAGTCACCCACAGGGACAAGGGCAGATGACCTAGAGATATCCCTTAGTTCATTATAGAATAATTTGGCAATGTTGTCCTCCTGGCTGGGTGGTCTATAGCAGACTCCCACAACAACTTCATCTTATTGTTATAACTTATTTCCATGTCCCTTAATCCTTACCCGGAGGATCTTAAGCATGTCATTGCCAACTGCAAGCTGCACACAATCCAGCCCCTCCATTATATACAGTGCAAAGTCATTGACATGATGAGTTAAAAATAAACTAATTTTAAAAACAGTGTAATCTTTATCATCTTAGCTTTGCTGTATTTGTTGTGTCATCAGCACTTACTTTAAAATATTCATACCTCAAATGTAAACAAGTAGAAGTAAATTTAAACTTATATAAAACATTTTAGTTTTAAGCTGAAAGATACACTTTAGAAAGTGAAGTATAAAATGTCAAGACAAATGTACATGATAAAGTTAAGTTAAAATGCTGTAGACCTATTATAAAAATATTGCAGAATGCTCTGTAAAATAGACATAAAAGAGGATTGCATAGCAATATGAGACCCAAAACTTTCTAACCTGCAACATAATATTGCTATCTCCATCTTCAGGCTCAGTTCCATTTACCGAGAGTGACTCAGTACTGAACTCAAAGACGCCATGAGCATCATCAGAAGCCTCAATAGTCACAACGATGTGGGATGCAATTCCCAAGCTGGCTGTAAGTGCAAGTGCCAAAATGAGTTATTTTTTTATACCATCTTTTCTTAAAAGCTAAGGAAGTTTGTTACAAAAAGCACACAGAAAAGCATAACTGGAATATTTCTGCTGTTTTGCATTTTGTGGTGTGTTTTTTTTTTGTTTTAAATGTGGAATAATTATCCACATGGATAAGGAACTCACTTTCAATAATGCAGTCCTGGCAGCCCTTCTATGGAACAACACTCCAAAGCAACATATAAAATGCAAATATTTTAAGAGAGGATCAAAAATAAAATTACTTGTCTAATTAAGGAAAATGAACTAGAATTTAGGGTAGGGGAGAGTTACGTGGTAAAACACAGTGTAAGCAGTGCAGACAGGACAAAAGCAGGTACTATTTTAACTGAAGCTGGAACAAAGAAAAAGCTAGTCCAGGAAATTCTACTACTGTAATGATCATCTTGTGTGAGATAACTTGCTGCTTAGAAAGAGAAAGAGCCTGGCATTTTAAAAAAAATCTGGAAACACAGAAGAGGAAACAACACTTCCCAGGAAGTTCCAAAAAGTGGTTAAACCACAGACTTACTCTCAGGTTCAAACTGAACTCCTTTGTATTTTCAAATAAAACAGAAAATCAGGCTGTCACTGTGGAATAAATTATTTGATTTCGATAATGGGTGCTAACACAATATTTTCAGGTCTCTAGGGTTTAATTCAAAATCCGCCATCATTAGCGTTTCCCTCATAGTAGGTGCTTTTGTTTTCATCTTATTTCTGCATATTGTATGTTTTTAATTTTCTCAAGATTAAATTATCTTTGTTTTCTGTATGTTGTGACAAAAATAGACTTCAAAAATGAAAAATAATCAAAGCATTCTTTTAGAAAAAAAAGAGCTAACACCACTTTTTATTAAGAGTATTTTTGAGATGCAGAGATCAAAGCATAAAGCAAGTGGCAAAAGAAAGTATCAAAACACACAGTCAGGTAATTTTTAAATTACCTTAAATTTAAAAAGTTTCTCTCCTCTTTGCTCTCCAGAAAATTTTACAAAATTTACAAACAAAGCTAATTTTTCTAACTACTTCTGGAATAACTACATTGTGTTCTATAAAAATACAGCTTTGAAGATAGAGAAGCTGTTATTTTCTGTATTACGGTTAGTATTGACTGTTGTTGAAATTAAGCCTTTTTTAAAATGGGAAAGAATGTTTTGACAGGACTCTATGATATATCTCAAACCACAAGCAAAATAACACTATGATAAACTGTGTCAGTAGTGTAGTTCATGAGGGATATTACAGTTAGCATAAAGAAATAAAGATTAATCCAAAATGCTTACCATGCTGATGGACAGTTGGAAGGAAGAAATCCATGTTCCCATCACCACTACCACTGCCATCATTTCTAAAGAGCTCAGCAACTTTAAGATGACAGACATACAGATATATACACATATATACATTTATAAATCAGAGCGCAAGCAAAGAGAAATTTAAACTATTCTGGACAACAGGAAAAAAAGAGGGAAGCACTCTAGGAAGGTATCAACTTTGCTTCTGAAAGTGTACAGGAGTTCTAATAAAGACTGAAATATTTACATATGCCACCTCTTACTTAATTTATGACATTGGAAATAGCAATGGGAAGTCAGAATGAAAGAAAACACATACACATAGTTTATCTTTCCTCTCTTTCCCTCTTTGTGTCCCCATTTTGTATTTCCCCTTTCTCACTCCTAACTGAGGCTTGTCATGGAGGAATCTAAATTGAAAAAAAAAAAAAAAAAAAGGTAGGGGAGACGATAAAGTCCCTCAAGCTCCTTATTCTAATATTTTCTCACAAAGTGAAAATGTTGGGAAAATCTGCAGAAAACTTAACTAATGGGGACTTCATAAGCTTTGTGTTTGTGTTGGAAAGGCCAAAAAGAAGGCTCATTTTAAAAAGGCTATATAGTTACTGGATTACTAAAGTTAGTTGTAAATTTTCTGTCACAACAATTTGAAAGAGAAAAGTTTGACTCCTTTTAACAAAACAACTATTCAACCAAAAAGACAAAATACGTGAAAAGTCTCAAGACTTTACCAAAAGAATCACTGAGACCATGTTGCACCATAGACACATACAATCATAGCAGAGAGCTGGATTAATTCAAGGAAATCTGATACATCCTCCCAGAAGGGACCACACTTGCAATTTCCGAATTGTTTAAAAAAATAACATCAGTTTAAAAAAAAAAAATCAATTTATGGCTGTCAGTGTTTCTAATTACTTTTCCCTCCAACAAGCTTTACAATCTCCGTTAAAATTTTTCTCAAATGGAAAAAAAAATCTGTAAGGTATTCAGGGGTTTATGTGGCAGCACCACTATGCTTTGCCGTCCCTTCAGACTAGCCCTTCAAACCAATAATTCTTTCAAGTGTTTGTCTTGTTCTTACAGACAGTTATCTACGAGCTACCTCTGCAGCTACAGCTCAGCAAACTCCCTATGGCCCTCAACATCCACAGCCTATTACTGCTATAATCCATTTGACCTATGTATTGCAGTTCTTCTGATTTCACTCATGTGGAAGAAAAAACAAAACAAAACAAAAAAAACCCAAAACAAACAAACAAAAACACAACACTTTGACTGTTTAGCCTTAAATATTTTATAAATATTCCATATTTTTGAAATGCAACATATTGCTAATATATTTTTGCATTATTTTAGTTCTCATTACCAACCATGAAGTTATACAAAGTGAAAAGCAGCAATTGCCTTTAGATGACCTAACAGATGGCAGTGATACACTTTCCCTAATACATGGTAATAATATACTTGCTATGGGATCTGGTTGTTTCCACCAAGGATTAAGAAAAGAACTGAGGAACAGTTCTTCCCTACGAAAAAAGACAGCTGTATGGGGGTGGGGATGTAGAGGTGCTTTTTGTTTGTTTTCAGAAATAACATAGAAAATAATGCCAAGAAAGACAAGATTTTTATGAACGAGTAGAGGTCATGAAAATACAACTAAGGGACTGATATATGTGCCTTACCTCCTCCCTCTGGGTTCAACAGCTCCACTTTAAACGTTTTTTCTAATTCAGGAATAGTATTATCAGTGATGTTAACAGTAATGTACTTGTATCTTTCTCCTGGCTGAAATTCCAGTGTACCCACAACAGCCTGCAATATAAGAGCTCTTCATATTTTTGTTCAAGTCTAATGTTTTCATCCATATAAAAAAAAGAAACAGAACCTTCATTTTGTCTTTTTCAAAACATCTACTTTTCCTCACTTAAGCTTTAAAAAAAAATCTGAAAAATCTGTTTTACAAAAGAAAAAAAAAAAGAAGAAGACATCTAAGTTGACATACTGGTGAGCATCTGCATTCATGTACATTTTTCTTATTTTTCTGCACAAATGATCAGTTGGACAAGCAAGTGCAGATACATGCAGGTTATTTTGCTAGGCATATACAAATCCCAGTATGTACAAGCATAATGTTAACCTGTACATGCACTTGAATAATATGGTCTGTAACAACAGCAAAACTCACAAATTGCTACACTGAAAACTCTGTTAAGAAAAAAAAAAAAAGTTCAAAACCAGAGGCTTTTCCTAGACAATGCAACTTACTGCAGAGAAAAGAATGGAGAAGTCACATGATGTATATTTTTAAGTGAATATTACATATCCATTTGCCACATCACCTTGTAAAGTAGTCTTTCTGTGAAAGAATCATAGCTGGGCTAGAGCAGTCAAACTGAAAGCTATCTCCACGATAAATAACTCTAATTAATTCCAAAACAATTATACCACCTTGGCAGTTGCCATACCTGATAATCTTTGGGACTGAAAGCTGTGACTGGCACTGTTCTGTATTCCACCAGAACTGTTCCAAGAAGGCCTTGTGCATGAACTACCAGTAATCTGACGTGTCCAGCTTCTTCTTTAATAGTAATATGGGGCACAGAAGAGGCTGGAAGAATCATTTTATCACCTGGCTGAGGAGGTGGCCCCACAGAGAACTGGAGCAGACCTGGAAGACAAGAATTACTACTTACATGGCTTTTCATAACAAATTTTAAAGATGATAAACAATTTAAATAAAGTGATTGATAACATATCTTGTGATGGTTCTGAAATTAAAAACCACATATACCAGTATACCCTTAAGCCTCAATCACACTATTTCCAGAGATGTGCTGTGTGCCTTACCCTCTCTCACTGATATTCTTGTCAGTCTTGATAAAAGGCACAGCACAATAATAAAACCTTCTCTTCCCAAAAGAGCCTCACAGGCCACGGTTTTGCGTATTTACTGGTACAAGACATATGGAGAAATGACTCTCATTGTCAGGAATTCTCATTTGATGAAAAACCTGGACAGGATCAACTACATGCAGAGCCTTTATTTGCCCTCACAAGAGAATCATTGCTTGTTTGGGCAGGGAAGATTTGAGGCCTTTTTGTAAAATTATAAAAGAAAACTAATTCAGTATTCATTCATGTATATAAACAATGAATTAATTCAAGTCAGATAAAGTGGAATATATGAGATTGCTTCCTCAACTATTACAACCAAGCAAAGTTTTCATCTGACTGGAAAGAACTACACAATAATCTGAAACAAAGCTGTATAATTCCCATCATTGTTACCGTATGGGTGGTCACTGGCTTTGATGCTGATATCAGTAGTTTCCTTTTCTGGATCTATACTTGCTCCACTGGTAGGAGTTGAACCTAGTTTCCCATCTCCAGACACTGCAGAGACTAATGTCACACGGAAATATTCATTTAACTCCGGAATGTCATCATCAATAACATGCAAATTTAACACCTAGAGAAGGACCAAATCATGGAGAAATCAAACCATGCAACATTCTTTGATTAGTCAGTCAGCTGTATCTGCTGTATAGTTCTGAAAGCAAAGGACACTATTTTTGCTCTCCACATAAATTCAACTAATTTCTAAGATAACATTTTATGTCTAGAATATGCTTTCCAAAAACAATGCTTCCAAGCTACTGGAAATGGAAGGCATATTTTCTGAATTGTTTCAAACTACATAAATAAGTGATAATAAATACTTGTTTGGTTGGTTTTGTATATCTTCACAAAAGCAGAGTTTAATTTCCATGTACTGAACATGAAATATCTGATAAATTTTAAAATCTTTTTGAAATTATGCTTATGAAGAGACATTACAGTGATTAATCCAATTTAGAGAGCAAATAAATTGAGCTTATTATACCACCTGACACTTTGACCTGCAGATCATACGATTTACTAACATAACCTTGCTCTAAACACGCTAACACATTCACTTCAGAAAATTCCATCTTTCTTTATGTTTCGATATGGTCGGACAAACATATAGAAAACATTTAAGTAGCTGATCATATTTAGAGGCATGGTAATGAGTAGATTACAAATGTCAGTTGAAAGTCCCTTAGGATATCCCACCTGAAGAGCAGCTTGCTACCAGCCCGTTTCTTAGAGCCATGCACATTAGCTCCTCTGTATGTATGCAGTAAATTGGACCAGTAAGCTGTGTAGCAAGAGCCTACATCAGCCATTTTCTGCCACTAGATAGAGTAATGTGGGCCTCGTCTATGTTGCCATGCTAGAAAAGCTTTGGAAATTTCTGCTATATATGATTGTATGAAATGCAGTAATATCATTTCACAGAGAAATAAAGCTGAATGAACAAACTATTATAACATGAATGAACTATTTTCAGATACCACACGCTTTTGCCAGTCATTACATTATCCAGATTCACAGTTCTAGTGAAGTCACTGGGATCCCTGCAAATGACTTCAGCGAATTTGAGTCCACATTGACTTCTGCAGCCTGATATAAGTGAAACTGAGGATGGTATTTTCTACTCACAATTCATCCTTATTATACAAACAATAATAGAAAGTGTATGTTGTTTCTACAGTACTGTGGTCCCGCACCACTTCTTCAAATAAATTTAACAATTCTGTGCTGTACATCAGGATTGAATTCATTGAAACAGATTATTTTTATTTCTATTTCTAGCACACGCTGTTTATTACCACAGAATTTTAATCATAGGACAGCCCACGTTGGATGGGACATCAAAAGATGAAGTTCAATGTTTCATGGAAAAAAAAAAAATAGATGAAATAATCCAGCACCATGTTCAACTGCATCTTAAGCACCCCTGGTGATGGGAATTCTACCATAGAACCATACATTGGTTTGGGCTGGAAGGGACCTTAAAGCCCACCCAGCGCCACCCCCTGCCATGGGCAGGGACACCTCCCCCCAGCCCAGGCTGCCCTCAGCCCCATCCAGCCTGGCCTTGGGCTCTGCCAGGGATGGGGCAGCCGCAGCTCCTCTGGGCAGCCTGGGCCTGGGCCTCACCGCCCTCTGAGGGAAGAATTTCCTCCTTCGCCCCCTCCCTCGCCCTGCTGCCCACGCTGCTGTTGGTGCAGCCCAGGGTACGGGTGGCTTTCTGGGCTGCAAGCACACATTGCCGGCTCATGTCGAGCTTCTCATCAACCACCACGCCCAGGTCCTTCCCCCCCCAAGGGGTGCTCTCAGTGCTTTCTCTGCCCAGCCTGTGTTTGTGCTTGGGATTGCCCTGGCCCAGATGCTGAGGTCGGGACAACCCGACCCTGTCCCTAAGGAAGTCGTTCCAGTAGTTGTAAAAAATTTCAAGACAAAACCTCTCCCACTCTATCTTTGTACTCTTTGCCCTCTGTCTTCTCCTGTGGTTTCTTGAGAAGAGAGAGCCTCTGTCAACTCTGGAGCTGCCCTTTAGGTACTGTAATAATGGGATCAAAGTCCCCTTCTAAAGGGTGAAAAGATCTAACCCCTTGAGTCTTTCCTTAGAGGACAGGTTCTCCAGCTCTTTGATCATCTTTCTGGCCCTCTTTTGGACCTCCAGTCTGCCCACATAATTTTTTAATTGTGGGCCTCTGTAGCTTTGAATTCCTACTCTTCAGTGTATCCTGGTATCCTGGTATTTCTTTTTTCTTTTTCTTTTTTTTTTAAACTAATTCAGATAAGGAATTTCGTAAGACTTTTAGAAAGCTTTCTCAGAAGCAGCTAAAGCTTCCCTTATGTATCATTTCTCTTTCTCTCCCCCAACTCAGAGATGCAATTCTGATTACCAATTTCAGGTGTCTCTAAGGCCAGAATATTGAATAATTTCCTTATGTTCCAGTTGCTCGCACACTTTATGCAGAGGAATAGATTAAAGCAGACAGTAATCATTTCAGGGAGACTCAAAAACAGCTATTGTTACAAGAACACCTTTAATCTCCTGTTTCTGATTTTGAATTTAAAAGGAGACAGAACCTGGATAGCCTTGAGTGCAAGAACAGCAATGAATCTTACTATTGCCTATTTAATTGTTGTGGACATAAATTTGAGTTACAACACTCAGATCAAACCTGATCATTTTCCAATTTCGAAAGTACATGGACTATCTACACTTTTTAAAGTATATGTACACATACACATAAATACAGTTAATATTTTTTATGTATATGTACATATATCTAATATGTACATGCACACATGGTGACTTTTGAACTGACATATACACAGAGCTACAAATAACACTTTCTTGTTGTCAGGGATGGAAAAAAAGAAAGAAAGAAAATATATATATAACAAAAAAATAACAACATAAAATAACAAAATAAAAAATAATAAGAAGAAAAGCCATGTGAAGTAAACACTCTCTAGTATGCAAACCAGCCAAGCACCCTCAGAAGGTATTTTCCAGGAGGTTTGTAAAGGACAGGATGAATTGTTAATAGGAA
Source organism: Anser anser (assembly GCF_964211835.1). Taxonomy (NCBI): domain Eukaryota; kingdom Metazoa; phylum Chordata; class Aves; order Anseriformes; family Anatidae; genus Anser; species Anser anser. The sequence continues at coordinate 96,930 of NW_028153762.1, forward strand.
GGTAGGGTTTACCTCTGATCTCTGCCAAGGAACGAATGTGATAGTGCCACTGCTATTAGAAAAATCGGTAACAGAGTAATTAATGCCAGTGGAATCAACCTGTGAGATAATGTACTTTATATACACATAGTCTAGGGCTCCCCTTGTACGCTCCACAACACAGGATATAGTGGAACCTTCATCAGCAGTCTGGAAGAAAGCAAAAATTTGGAACGTTTATTACTGTCAAAGTAAATCAAGGCAATTTCATTAAATAACACGAAAATATTTAATGCCAGACAAATGTTCAAGTAAAAAATTGCTGTCATGTTACTTTCAGCTCTTTTGGAGTGTTAGGAAGCTGAAACTGACCTTGATGCCAATCAGAACAATCCTAGTGGAATCTGCAAAAGTCTGATGCCTCCCTGAGGACTATTAAGGTAACAAATAACAATACACTGCAGTTCGTCCTGGACACAACCCCTTTCCTAAAACTATGCGTCAGAGACAGAATCAATATGCTTGAAATGTACCTGTCGAAAGCAAATGAAACTATTGCTTTATAATAACGTCAATATTGTAATTTTCCTTAGCAATAATTTAAAGAAAGATTTGGATCAGCACTTTCTCTAACCAGACACACTATGGATAGAAATAAACTATACCATCATCATTCAGAAAAACAGATTTTTCTCTTCTACTATCCTCCTTACAATTCTGTATCTTCACAGATAACATGACTTCTGCAGCGACAACTTCACATCTCTGGAATGAAGCTTTAATTGGTACTGACCTTCTATTTTAGAAAATAACGTTCATAAAATTAACATAGAAAATAATTTTATCTGAAAGTTATTGGAAAGGTTAAAGCTATCTTATGCATTAGCTAAATTTCAGGGCTGCTTTGTAAGAAAGCATAGATACTGTGTGTGACTTCAGCTGCCTAGTAGACAGATATGCACAGTTAAACTACTGGTAAAAAAATGCTGTGTTCCTGCATCACCACTAAGAGCTCTAATACTTCCCTGGTGAAATGGACATATGATAGGTGCAAAACAATTACCGTGCCATATAATTATTTTTTTTCTTCATGGTTGGCTGATGATCTGTGGCATCACAGCGTATCAGAGGTACTTGAACCTGAAGGAATCTATTATCATAGCATATGGTAGGCACACAATAAGCAAACTGAACCAAACTGAAAACTAGTATCACTCAGGCAAGACAGTTATTTTAAAAACATCATAAGCACTTTGATTAAAAAAGAATGTAATTAAAGCTCATAAGAGTTCCCAAATGAAAACTATATTAAATTTTTTTTTCCACAAAATAATCCAATACCAGTAGAGATAGCTATCATGTTATTCCCCCTTATAATTGATTAAAGAAGTAAAGAATGATTTATGTTTATTTCAAGCCTCCTCAAAAAGTAGCAAGTTTACACTCTGCATATAGAATGGATACCACTGAAAAAAGATTTCATCTGTTAAAACTAAAACAACAAAAAAAACCACTACTAAATCAACCAACTGACATCAAACATATGCAAATTATAACTTAGTTTATGACAGCAAATGAAGGTGGAAAAATCCATAACACTTTGTCATTGCATGATCTCTAGTAAAATTATCTCAAACACATCATGTGACACAGAAAACTAAAATAAAAATCTTTGCAATAATCCATTCTCAAAAAAAAACCAGAGAATTAAATCTTACATTTTAACTGGTAACTCAAATGTAACAGAAGTGAAGGTAAAATATTTTTCTAGAAAAAAAAAATTAAGCCTTAGTCTTCAGTTTATATAGTAAACTAAATTTTCTTAACCATTTTTTTCTTTAGTTTTTTAAAATTATATAGTAAATCCCAGTGGAACTGAGGTTGTATTAACAGAACATATGCATCTCCAAATCCTAGGAAAACTTTGCTTAACCACAAAAGCAAACACTGCAAAATCTAGGGTTTGTTCAGGTCACTTGGTCCTGCCATTTAGCTTTCTGTGCCTGAAATATCACCTACAATTTCCATTATGACCACCTTACCTCAGGGATACATGCTCCAGTGAAGCCAAATAAACCATTAGCATTATCACTTTTCTGTATTCTTAATCTTGCTGTGGTGTTTTCTTGTGAAATTCGAGCTCCACCACGCACAGAAATGAGCTTTAGTATGAATAATTCTTCTCCTTCTTCCTCTTTGTCATCCTTTGCAGACACGATGAATGATTTATTGGTCTCTCCTTGCCAATACTCCAAATACCCAGAGACAGGGTGGACATCACTTTTTGCAGGAGTTGCATGAAGTTCATAGATCTCTGCTCGTGTCAACTTACGCTCATAAAGCCTTACATCCTGCATTAACCCTGTGTACCTACTGCTGCCGTTGATTCCTGCTCCAATTCTTACTATTCCTGGACCTGAGAAGGAAATTATAATTTTTTCTCATGTTATTGTATTTGTATGAAACAGTCAGCAACTGACTACCTGTTTTTCTTAAAAACCAATGGTAAACTGTTCATTGTCCCTGGATGAGGAATCATATTGATCTTGAGATCCAAAATCAGGAGGTTCCTTGAGCCTCATCTCAATGTTACAGGTAAGTCCTCACAGGCCAAACAATTCCATCCTATGCTGTCCAAGTTTTTCATCCTATTAGTTCTAGCAGCACATTATCATCATCCCTCATTTTTATAAGTCTTACAGACTTGAGGCTCCCTCTTTCCTCCACAGATTTTCAGAGCAGAACTGCAACCCCTTTTAGCCCTTGTTTTGCTGAACAAATCCTACTTTGTTTCCCTCTGCTAGGGCAGCTGATCCATTCTGATGATACTCATGATTACTGCATTAACCCTTCTGGACATCCATTTCATCCACCACACTGTAATTCCATGCAAATTCCAAACTCTTTTTACAACAGCATTTATATTTCTCTGTCTCCAAACTATAGGATCACAGCTGCCTCATATTCATTCCTACTCTATCCTATTCTGTGCCATGCTATGCTCTTGTGCTAAAACACACACATCAGCTGTTTTCAGTTGCCTTTCAGAAAACGAAAGAAAACAAACAAACAAAAAAAGCTGTGCTCTTCAGTGTATTGTCATACATATGACACTGAGTGGCAGTTGTAGAGATGAGCAACCACAGGAACTGATAAAAGTCCCAGGGCACAAAGTGGAGGATGCTGAGAAAAACTGGGCTGCTATGCACACCACTGTGTATTACCCAACATTCAACGGAGAGAGATGACATACTTGCCTTACTATTGCATTATCCCCAGACACACGCCATCCCCACTAATAAAGAAAATTTACAGCACAGACATATCCTTCTAGCAATAAAAGCATCATTGCATTTCACATATATTTGTTCTAGAAACCGAGGGAGGGAAAAAAAAAAAACCTCTCAGCCTCTCAGCTTAGCTACAGTACTGCAAGTGTGATGGAAATTACTAATTGCAGAAGTACTATTCTTTTTACAAATGGAAAATTTGATTTCTTAAACTTCAACCTGGAATTTTAAAAGCAGAAATAAAATAGTACACCATACAATTAATAGTCCTCTACTCTCACTCAACATCGCAGCAGTTTGAATTTTTTAGAACATTCACACAATTTCCATAGGCTTTCTGAAAATCCTCAAAGAATTCTTATCCATTCCTTTCAATTAACTTAACAGATATAATCATTTCAGTGTATTTCTTCCACCTTTGAAGTGGCTAGACTATGCATTTCAGAGCTTTATATATGGAGAAAAATAGCAAAGGCTCACCATCAAGAATTGCTTCTCCTTTTAGACTCTTCATTCCTCCCAGAACTAGAATTCCATCAACGTAAAATTCAATTATACTTTCATCCAGAGTAATCAGAACGTGAAGCCAAGTATTCTCATCCAGGTATTTCATGACTGATGTTTTAGCCATGTATGTCATATTGGACCCTAATGCTGTATAATGAAGCACTACAGAAACATGAGAATCATTTGTCTGAATTTTCACACCATAATATAAAGTCCCATTATCGTTATCCTTTTCAACTATATAGCCATCTGTACTGACATTAGGAATTAACCAAGCTGAAAATGTAAAATTGGTTACTGCATTATTTCCATTGTATGGGTATTCAGGACCGATAATGCCAAATGCATCCTCTTTTCCACTGAAATACAGAGCGTCTGTTCCACTGTGATGGCGCCTCATGTGGGGCTGTGATTGTACTGAGCTTGGGAATGATCCAAGCAACAAGAAATCTACCATTGATGGCAGTCCAGCTTGGAAGGTACTAGACAGTATTTCCCAACCTAGTCGGACAACACCAAAGGTGCCTTGCTGTCTCCAGATGGTGAAGTCCGTAATATAGGAAAGGTCATCTTCAGAAAGAGTATCTTCCACTATCTCTCTGTCCTGGCTCTCTGGATCTATAACAAACACTCCAAAAGGGTCATCATTGAAAGGGATCATGACAGTTACAGTAGGACTGGTTTCAGATAACTGACCACCAGGACCAGGAGACCCACCTGCGTAATAGAAGTTAGAGTAAAAGTTAATGATTAAACAACACACTCAGAAAAAAGTTTCAAAGTACTTTTTTTTTTTTTTAATAAAACAAGTTTCTAAAAAAACCTCAAACCCTCCTTTAAGATCCTCTGGACTTATAGCAAATGATCTAACTTGAAAATTACATAGGTTAATTGTATTATTCTTAAAACACTGTGCTGATGTAATTTCAGTAGAAAACAAACCCACATGCTATTTTTCAGCTGTAAAACACACAGATGTCTTTCAGGTGAAACATGACAAGGTCCATCTTTTCTTAATTAGCCAATAAGGTAGGTTACCTTTGATTCGTTTGATAAGCATGGGGGCCAAATTCAATTCTTGTATTGCTCAAAGACTTACAGGAATAGAGAATGGCAAAATCTTGCCTGTTGCCTCTGATACAGAAGTACATACACCTTGCAGAAACAGTAACCAGTTGTGTGTTAAAACTGCTGCCCAGTCCTGGTGTTAGTCATCTATCTTTGCACAGTAAGAATTCATGATATGAAGATCATGTTGTGAATGGAGAATCTCCGTGTTCAAAGTGTACAGTGATCTACCTGTTATAAGCAGGAAATCTTTTGTACATCCGTATGGACTTCACTTACAGGAAAGGCCAACACACATTTTCACTTGTATCAGAGCACAGAAGACCATGAATAGTACTAAAGTGGAATTAATCCAGATTAGGAAATGTGTCCAGTAGCAATTTAAAGTTGTAATTTAAGTCATGTGAAGTGGTAACTACAAGTATTTTACCTCCTCTAGGGAAACAAACAAACAAAAAAGCAACCTCTATTATGGTAGACACACATAACCTTTAATACCTTTGTTATTTCTTTGTTAGTATCTTTGTTTTATATTTTGTGCATGGAGATCTATGTATCTGAAATTCAGAACTCTTGGTTTTTGAAATGAAACTTCTGAACTTTAAGAAGTTTAATTTCAAAAACCAAGAGGCATCCCTTTTAAAGTTCAGATCACCAAAATGTGTTTAACAGTAATTCGGGAACTGAGTAACTCTCTATATATGGAAATCAAGATTAAATGAAAAATAAGACCTAAAACCTTACCAGAAAAGCATAGGATATCAAGACATGATTCAAAGCAATGCTCTTTCTAGTGTTGGTTTCTTTTTGATTGATTAAACATAACTCTTTTCTACCAGATATGAAGGAAATGGTGATATGGAAGACAATACCTGAAGCATTCACCAACTTTAGAATGTAAAATTCATTGAATTCAGGAATTCTATCTGAAATGGCACGTAGTGTTATTGACTTCGACCTTTCACCATCCATGAAGCACACAGTCCCATAAGTTTCATAGAATTCTTCTCCTGGCTTCAGTGCAGAGTTATTATCAAACAACTGCCAGGTCAAAGAAACATTGCCGAAGTGTCCTCTGTGTCTCAAAATCCTGTTCAGTGATACAGAAAGAATGAGAGTCCTGGCAGGCATGCATCAGCGTTGAGTAGAAAAGGAAAATGTGGAGACTCCTTTTACTGTAATCTTCCTTACAGTAAGAAGTAATATACTATGTAATATAAAGTAAAATACTAATATACTACAACTGTTCCATGAAGCCTTCCTTTTAAAGGCAACCACGTTTGCAGTACAATTCTACTCCCGGAATACGTACTTTAGAAAACAGAAGTAGCATACGCAGGTCCATGCAGAATACTACTGTGAAGCTACACATCACTGTGTCTTGTAATTCCAATTTATAATAATAAATATGAATGCATAATAGTTCAGAAAGTTAACATTAAAAATTAATATACTTGGACACTCTTAGACAGGAAAGAGAATCATCTACATTTAACCACAAACGTTTCTCCTTTCAGTCATCAAGTCTACTTAAACTTTTTCTTACACTTGTATTAAATTAGAATTACATTCTACGGCTTTCAGAAATCTACTGTTATTTGTGATTAAGAACGTAGTAAATGAAAAGATTTTTTTTTTTTTGGTAACTATCTGCTAACACAATTACACTAATTTCAAAAAGGCACTACAAATAAAAAGTGACCCATACAGTGCCTTTATTAAGAGTGCGCTTACATACAGGAAGTTTGCTTCTGTCGGTTTGCACGGTGACATAAAATGCCTTATAAATAGATTATATCAGGTTGAAGAATTAGTTCAGCTAAACTAGTCCAGCCACAGCAACACATTTATGTTGTTTCTGCTTCCAAAGGTTTTTCTTCTGTGGCGTTAACCAGGGTGCTCTATCCCAGCTGTGTAGCGCTGCTGCACTAACTCCAATTACCTCATTAAAACCTCTGTGTTTTCGGTGGTTTGGTTACATGCTACTTTGACCACTTTTTTATATGCTACACAACTGTCAAAGTAGTGACAGTATGGAAGAGACAGATCCCTAGTAAATATATTTTATCAATGATGACTGAGCAGGTTCCTCAGATGTTGGAGATCTTGGTATCCTATAATTCCATAAAGCACCTGTATATAAGCATGTTTACATCAAAACAATATTCTTAACACCACCAAATCCACAAAAATTATCCTGCAGATTAGACTATAAAGGACAAAAAAACAACAAAGCCCAAAACAGTGAACAGCACAACAACAAACACACAATGAACTTAATATCCTCTTTTCTTGAGACTATTCATATTTCAGATGTATTGGCACAAGCATAAAGAACCAATTCACAGCCATAAGCATCTGCTTCAAGGCTTTAAAACAAACAGACAAAAAAAAAAGGATGATTTTTTAAATGCAAGAAGAACCTCTTCCCTAACTATTTGCACTATCGCATTTATTGTGACCTAACTTCTCTTTACAGCCTGTCTCAAGATTTCTTAACGAAAAATCATTTTTTCATCCAATTAAAACCCCATAGTAAATTTATGAAATGAATGTAACAAGGCGAGATGCCAAGTGCATTCAATTTTTAACCCTGCTAATTCTTCAATATATCATGGTGGCACAAAGGAAAATACTTTCAAAGGTCAGACTAATGAAGAGTGTCACATCCGGACTTTAAGTATAGATTTCAATCTGTAATTAACAGATAAAAGAAAAAAAAAAATACAAAAACAGAAAGAAAGAATACAGTAGTTTGCAGTTGAAAATTTCAAAGATGGGTACAAAAAGCCACCTAGTGCCACACAGTTTTATTTAGCTATTTGTTGAGTGGTTTTTTTTCTTTTTCTGTCAGCCTAGGTTATATTGTGCTCAATCATTCAGATTTTTCTGTATCTACAGGTTCCTGAGATTATAACAGAACATCAATGCTGAAGTCTTATTTAGTTACATTTCAACATGAGCTTCTGTGCACTTTTTAATATTTACTGTGTACTCCATAGTATTACAGGTGATGTCTTCAACACATTACAAATCATTTAATCCAAAATTTTGTAAAACTGTTTTTCTATAGTGCACTTCTATCAATGCACACTTGTGCATTTGATTTAATCAAAGTGCTATTTATAAAGTACCACATACACCAGTTCCAAAAGAGTGCAAAGATATTCTTTAAACGTTACTTACCAAAAAATGTTACTTTTGCCTTCTTCAACTGGCTTCTCTAAAGGTTCCAAAGAGAAAATTCCATTAGGATCATCATTTGCTTCAATAATAACTGTTGCCATTCCAGCCTTAAAGATAACTGTATCTCCTAAAAAAGAGGACAATTATTATTATTAAAATTGGAATCAGAAATGTAGGTAACTCTAAATCCAATTATGTTTTCTACTCACTACAATTGCTTTTATACAAAGAAAAGGACAATTATAAAAGTCAGTGAAAAACAGAATTTGAGGTATTCAGCAGCAGGCAAATCAGAGTAAAAGTATTTAAGTAGTGTACCATCCAGAGAGCAAGACGTAAGATTTTCAGGAAAAATGACATGAACTGAGAAGATGTGATTCTTACTACACAGTATCCTTGCATGTAGTTGTTATGTGAGGTAACATTTTCTGTTTGATCATCTGGACAAGTCAAAAGAATAAGATATTCAGAGGTACAGAATAAAAGAGTAAGGTATTCAGAGAGCCCCGACCTTCTTTAGACCTAGAAGAAAAGTATTGCATTTAAACTAAATACAAGCTATGAGCAATGTCTAAGAGTTTATTCACTCCCATATCAAAGAATATCTAAAAGGAAGAAACATAAGATTCTTATTATGTAGATGGGAAGCTAGCAGGCTTTCAGTGTGCATATTAGTACAGGTAAATATTAAGGGATGTTAATTCTAACTCCATTGCATTGTCCATAGATGAACATAATGTGTCCACACCCACCCCATTTTTTGTCTTCTTTGAAAGTGTCCGACTAAATTTTGTTCCACGTTAAACAATGTGCTTATTCCTCTAACTTCATATACCTCTATTTGTATTTTCTCTCAGGAACAACAGTCCCCAAAAAAATTTCAGAACAGTCAAGGCCACTGTATGTAACCAATCATAGAAAGAAAACCAACTTTTGCTTTCAGGAATATGTATAGAAATATTCTTTATTCTTAGTGATTCTAGAATGGCTGTAAAACTATATGATGCTCATTTTAGAGGAAAAAGGAGGCTATGGATACCCATTCCCCATGTGCTAGGAGAAAAGCCATGATATGTTCCCAATGGGGTAGTATTGGGAGCTACCAGTAGATCCTGAAGAAAGTTATTAAAGTAGAAAGAGACAACAAAAGAGAAAACTTATGAAGGAAGAAGAATGGTTTTGTCTAATCCTTTCCCTAGTCTGATATTTTATAAGAGACCTGGGTACTACAGTGAATACCAGCCGACCTTGGGAAATAGCTTAGCTGCCTTATACTCAAATTACTGCTTTCCCTGTCAACCTCTGGCTGCCTGCTACCAATGTTCAGGGAAGGATTCAACTCAAGATCAATGCTGCCTTGTGAGAAACTCACAGGCCAGCCGCAGGGTGTCCACTGTAGCATGACCTCAATCACTTCAGTCTTATCGACTGCTAAAGACTAAGACCATCAGAGACTGTAATGAGAACTAAGATGCTTAGCGTGCTTACAGATGAAGAAATCTAATTTTAGGTTTCCTAATCTTGAATTGAATACCTGGTAGGTATTTTACTTTGAGAACGTGTCACACAATCTGAAGGTATAGTCTGATGGTTAATTGCCATCATCTTTCTTTGCTTTATTAAATTACAGCCCCTCAGGTTTCAATGGCTGATTCAATACAGCTTTGCTTTGCATTGCAAAGATTTGCAGCAGATTCAGAGCCTGTTATTACCTCTCAACTAGAGAACAGTAAAAAATGAAGGGCAGTAAATTAAAATTTGATAACACAATTGCAAATGACTCTCCCACAACACCATGAGTTTTGTTGGAGCTAGGTGTGGGGAGGGTCTTTATTAAATACTTAGGGCTCTGGAAAAATTATGAATTTCTTATACTTCACTTTTATTTTCTCATGTATATTACATAACAGTGATAATTTATTCTAAAAGATATGTATTTCAAAAACGTGAGGAATGGGCTGAATAATTTTGGTCATTCCTTTTTAAGTGTAAACTTTGAAAAATAAATAAATAAACAAAAATACGTTATTTCTAAGGTAATAAATCCTTTCTTTAGAGGTGGTCCCCTGGGTAAATTGTGACATATATTTTTCTGCAAATTAAGCCTTTTAAAACTATAGTCTCAGAGTGAAAAAAATGTATGCATACTTTTCGCTACTAATAAAATAGAGCAATTACATACCCTTCCTCCAAAATATGGCAGTTCTGTTTGTTTTTACAAAAATCATGTAGTTTTGTAATACACTCTGGAGCATGAAAAAAATAACTAAAAGAATACCTCTTTTCCTAAGACTGTTGGGTACTAAATTTTGTTTTTTTTTTTTTTGCTTTGTGTTTTTGTATTGAAGTCCATCTAATTTGGAGCATTTATATTTGAAAAGGGACTTTCACTCCAGTTGTTTTTGCAGGCAAAGTATCAACTCTATCATTTGATTTTTGTTTCCAATAAAATAATTAAGGATGAAAATTCAAACACAGTATGCATTTATTGTATAAAAATCTTGAAGCAAACATTATTCGTATAATTCTTGGCATTTAAATATTGCTTTATGATAAGACCAAGATACTAAGAAATTGCCAGCAAAAAAAAAAAAAAAAAAAAGGAAGACTTACCTGTAGAATTGAAAAGGATAATATAAAATGTTTCATCAGTTTCAGGGGTATCATCATCGTTGATATACACAGATAAATTCTGCTCCCTTTCTCCAACATCAAACAAAATGACACTGTTCTTTCCACTGGGAACAAAGTCTCCCTCTTCAGCTGTTGCATCTCCATTAACAGTAATATACTGGACAACAACAGCGACATCAGCAGATCCATTCCTTAGGACTGTAAAGTTTGCAACACTTCCTTCTTGAACACTCACTGTCACAGGTTCTGAAAATACAAAAGCAACAAATCTGTCTGAGTTCAAGCCTGAGTTGCTTGCATTTGCTCTGTTTTCTTAATTCTCTCTAGTAGGATCTTCCTCTTCAATGAAACAATAAGATGTATGTGATAAAGGTAGGAAATAATTCAGGTACGAGAGAATATTTTGTACCTTGCCTCCTAACTGATCTCAACATCAACAAAGAGAAAAATGACACACACAAAAAAATGGGAAGGTTCTGAAGGAAACAAATATAAATTAAATACAAAAAAAAAAAAAAGTTTGGGGAGCTTTTCCACTTGCTCTTTTGGGATTACGATTTCGCAATGATCTGGTTTGTGAAAAAAATCCGTTTTAGGTAGTGTATGTATTCCACATTTATAAACAATAATATCTAACCTGCAAAATAAATGGGATCATCATTCTTTGTTATTTGTAAAATTGCAGTGGTTACATTGCCCAGCCTGGCTCCACCGGTAGCATTGAATAAACTGATGGTGAATACTTCCTCCTCTTCAGGCACCTGAAAGTATTAAGACATTAATTTCTAGCATACAAAACACTGAAGAATTTAAAATGAAAAGTTAGGGGGATTAATAAGCCAGAGATTTCTGAGTGTTGTTTTTATTTGTCAGTCCTTATGTGTCTCAAGAGGGATGATAATTCATACAGTTATACAGAAATTATCATCCATCTACAGTTTTTGTAAGTAAGTCCCTTCCTCTTTATCTTGCACAGATGACCCAAAAGTTACCTTCCAGTTTTATGTTTCTGATACATGTAGTTTTTTTTACAGCTTTATTTATTTATCATTAGGTGTAATCTTTCTTATATTACTTCAAATTTATCAGCATATAGGATTAGGATTGAAATTAGGATTCCAGTTATCAAGATACGAGTTTCAGTCAAACTTTCCTATAACTTTACCACAGTACAATTACTCTCAGCTTCTACCTTTTTTGTTTAGAGGTATGCACAGCTTCTGAAATTTCTCTATGATTTGCAGACATTATCTCAGTTCTACCCAAGTATTTTGATATTTCCTACAAGTTATTAGGCTCTTGAGAAACACACATTCCTTTTTTCTCCTTATACTCTAATGTTTTAGTACTTACTCTTTGTCCCATATTCTCACCCCAAAACACTGTAAAAGTGTTTACCTCATCTGGCAGTGAGTAAATGGTGATATTTTTTGAAAACTCCAGATTATCAAATAAAATAGTCCCTTGCTCTGGATAGACGTCATTGGTACATGCTGGATCAACAACCCAAGACACACTAACATTTCCATAGTTTCCTTGATTTCTTACAACTCTGTAAACAGCTAAAAAACATAAACAGAGTCAGTGTGCATATTCAGAGCAACAGAAATCAAAAAGGAACATCTGAAACATCTGAAACTGAGAAAAAGGAAATACAATAATAACCAATTTCACTTCTTATGAAACCAGTAACATGTTGGAGTGCTACAGAAAAGGACACACAAAGACAGATTACTAAAGCAGTGCAAACTGCTTTAATTTCACATGTTAATTCTTGCCTGTAAAAGTAATTGATAACTGAATAGATCAATTAAAATCACCCATAGGAAGATTTAACTCTATGTTTCTCTTATATAACACCCCATTCTTCATTCTCCACAAACAGAGCTACTACCTCCACGTTGCACTTTGCACATACATCAGTACTCCATCCCTCCTGTCTGGAAAATTCTCTAGCAATCCTTTTTACTCAGTTAATCCCTCTGTTTTTCCACACCCATACTTCTCCACTTCACTCTCCGCTGCTCATCTTGCTTGGCATTGTACCAATCTGTAAAGTCCTGAGTGGAGATTTTAGTAAGAAGTCTCCTAGACTTCTGTTATCCTAGAACAGGGAAAATAAGACTTGCAGAAGCAGACAGCAGATAAAGAAGTAACTCTAATAAAAAGGAATTACCGGTATGGATGACTTCTCCTTTGCTTTCACTTATTGTTACTGTTAGTTCGTAAGGTAGAAACTGAATGATACCATGCGGATCATCATTCTTCAAAATGGTTATATTGACCATTGTGGCATTCCCCAACTTGCCTGGCATTTCACTGTAGCCACTAAGTACCACAGAATATAGCTCATCCAGCTAGAAGAGGGAAACTCAGTCAGAACAAAAATACATATTCAACATCCACATCAAAAACAAAATGGTCTATAGTCCACAGTCCCCCATCAGGCAGAAAGGGATACAAACTTAAAATGAAATCACACACATTCTACATGCAATAAACGTTTGTATAATGCTATCAAATAAAGGAAATTGTTAGAACTTTCTATCTCTAAAAGCATCAGTTTCTCCAAAAGTCTATTATTATTATAAGCAAGGACTTATTTTGTGTACTTAATTTAGAATCGCATAATTTCACAAGTAATGTTTGTAACACACTCTGAAATGTAAATTTTCTTTCCTCCAAGACTTCTTAAGATTCCTGGCTTTGTAACAGGTAAAGCAAAGATTTTTAAACCATGGACAGCATGCTAATTTAGAAAGAATTGATCAACTGGCTTTATTAATCTAATGGGACATGGTACTTTCAAAAAAGTATCAGAGAACATTAGAAAAAAATATTGCATTTATCTATCTAGAAAACAGCATTACTCTACACTGGGGAGAACTCAGTGAAACTGGCTGGTGGTTAGCAGTAAAGAAACACACATGAACTGGTTCTTCACATACAATTCAATTAAACAATGGTGTTCAGTACTACAGAATGTCATGGATGCTAAAACCTTACCTGCGTTCAAAGCGTAACTGCTTCAATTAACAGAAAGAAAATCTGAAGGCACCCAAAGATACCATCCATTACTCCAGACATCCTTGGACTGCCCACCATTGGAGGCTGGGATGGCATTCTGGAGGAAAGTGATTATATATGTCCTGCTCATGTATGTGGCTTTTGGCCACTCTTGGAGATAGAAGAGTATAAAAGGACCTCCTTATTTTTTAGTCCTGACACTACAATTCGTATGTTTTTGCCTGAGCATTTCAGCAGGATGACTTACCTAGTCTAATAATACTGCTGTAAGCAGGGAAATACTTTTATCTCAGCCTGCTGATGAACTAGTAAAAACTGGGAATGGAACTATTAAATAACCCGCTGTTTTAGTGCCTAAGTTTTACTAGATTAACTTATGTTCCTGGCTTCTGTAGTGGAGTTCAGACTTCTTATGTCTCCTTTCTTTGGAGTATGTAGGGAAAAGAAACCTGAATTTCTACAGCAGCCTATGCAATTGAAGTTGGAGTTGCTGTGATCCCCTGATTTCCTCATCATATGGTCCTCCATCCCTCCTTCAATCCATGACTGATGACCACCTGGCCCTACAAAAAGATTATTAACCTTCCTAAAACCTTTATGTTTTGTAAAGCTGGCTTTCTGACATCTTACTCCTAGATCAGCTCATTAGCAGGATCAGACAAACACAACTAACTGCTTATGCAAAATACAGCATAGGAATGTGCATGTAAAGGCAGCAAAAAATGCTGAATCACAGCAGCTAAAATTTATGTTAACATAAATGTGGTAAAATCAAACCCTTGCAAACTTCCTGATGGAATCCAGGATGGCTGATGCACAGGAAAGGGAACAAGCTACAGAAAAGCAGAAAGCAAAGAGAAAAGCAACAGACACATGCCTCAAATTGTGCAGATTTCTGGGATTACAAAACAATAGAGATATCAGAGAAATGAATATTCAGGCAAGACTGACAAGACCTGATTTGTATTGATATAAAGTGCTTTCATATGGTGCTTGACTATCTTATAGGCCTTTCAGTCACTCCTCCTCTATCTATTTCTCACACTTAAGAAAAAGAAAGCCTTCAAATGTTACAGAAAAATTGCTGGTATTTACAGGTGAAACCATCTATATTTTAGTAAGTGACAAACAAATATGTATGTGAATGCAATTTAAAGAGAGAAAAATATTAATTCTTACCTCTGGAATCCCATCCATCCTTGTCAGTAGAGTAATTATGATCTCTCTTTCACCAGGCTTAAACTCCAGAATTCCTGTGCTTCCATAAAACTCATTATTATCTCTTGGTTCTACAGTGTAGCGCAGAAACTGTCTGATGAGGCTTCCTCTAGTGCGAACAATCTGCAGCTCAACAGACTCCCCTTCCTGCAAAAAAATAAAATTAATCTTTTTCTAGCACTCTGTTAGAACTAAGTCGTCTGTAATGTTTAAGTGACGTTACTCGGATAGCTACCTTGATGCTGTAGGGACCTCTGGAAGAGGAAGAAAATTCGAACACTCCTCCAGGATCATCGTTTTCCAAAATTGTAATTTCACAAGTAGTAAACCCGTATTTCAGTATCTGATTTTCCACACTGACCCTGAGAAAGGAAGGTAAGAGGTTTTTTTCAAGTTGCAACTCTGTTTAGCAAATCCATACAGAGGAGATCAGGATATTGACAAATTTTATGAATAAATTATGAAAGCCAACAGTTACCTACAAGGATTAAAACAAGTTAAGAATGATACAACATCAGAATGTTTTATCCATTCGTAAAAAATAAATAAATAAATAAATAAAATAAATAATTGCCTCTGAAGTAACTTTTTGTTTGTTTGTTTCTGATTAGCTTTTTATAGCTAGTAACTCTGTTGTTTGTTTGTCTGTTTTTGATAACACATGCACACAACACACAGGAAAAGAAACAGAATAGTGCCAGGAAAAAAAAAAAAAAAAAGTTAGTTAAATTCAGAACTACTTTGTACTTGGATCAAGGTATAAAGGAAATTCCAAAATCACCTATGCTGAGATTACACTGAAAAGCATAAATTTCCATTATTGCTTTGTTTGTCAAAGTTTACTACTGACATAAAGAGGCAGAAATTTGACCCTCGATACCATGGATTTCATCCTCAGCTCTGTGTTAGCCTGCCTTCTGTAGATGTGGAGACTACCTGTAGGATCCCTGTCTGACTCTACAAAATGTTGGACCTGCTCTCAGTAGCTCAGACTCATTCCCCTTTCTCATTACTCCTTTAAAGCACATGCTGAATGGTGCAAGAATGAAGTACGTTGACCAAATACGCATACTTCAGATTCCTCTCAGTAAAGGATTTCTCTCTCTGGGCTTCTCCTACACCATCTTGATCGTACTCTGTGACAGGAATGGGCAGTATCTGATAACAGTAATGAACCTTGCATATTACTTGCTTGCCTTTCCTCAGAAGCAGTAATTTTCATCATTTTAAATTTCTTATATTAAAAATTCCAGAGAAGCACTATTGCAGGATGCATCAAGAATACACCTTCAGATTGATGGTCTGCATATGATTTATTACATGTAGTTTTAGGTACTTAGATTCCTTTGCATCTTTCACGTTTCCTGTCAGTATTGTATTTTTCAATGAAATCGTGGTCCTGCATACTGTACATATTTTTGTGCTTTCACTGTGCTACAACCTAGACTTTATCAAACACTATTTCATGAAGAAATGTGATCTATTATATCCAGTTTTTGAAATCAGGCCCAGAACTGTGTCCAGAAGCACGTTTTAAGTAACTGGAACCTACACACACAAAAACAACTTAGCATTGTTGTAGCACAGTCTACAGGACAGGGTACAGGATGCAAAATAGGTAATACCTATTTAATAGAGTAACGTGCTCATGTTTGTTACATGTTTAAAAAAAAAAAAAGTCGGTAGAAAAAATAACCTGTGTTATATAAATTATATGCATGTTAGTCTAAATCAAGATAACTTTCCTTGTCTTTGACTAGAGAAAATTACTCTGTAACTCTAATCAGTTCAGCCATTTAGTTGGGGCAAACTGTATTTGTAGCAGTTTAAAACAATTAATTCATTATTCCATGAAACACTCAAATATCAAACACTGAGCCATGCATTCATAACTTTCATCATTCACAGATCCTACATAAAGAAATGCCTTCAAGCAAGAACCCCATGCCATCAAACGAAACACCAAAGGGGAAGCATGCGTTGTCTGAAGAGATGCAGAGACGTGATTCTTGGGGGGGAAAGAAATGATAAAGACAGTTTCTGTCCAAACCAACCACTTCTAAAACAAAGCATTGATTCACTGAGGACAGAAAACAGTTCACCGCACTTACCCAAAGAACACGACAAACCTTTCTGTCTCTACCCTGTCAACACAGAGGAAAAAAAAAAAAAAAAAAGAGGATGTAGAAAGTAATGAAAGTGCCACTTACTAAAATTTCAATACTACCCATCTTATAAAAGAACAAAAAACTAACAAAAGGGACAAAAAAAAAAAAAGAAAAAGAAAAAAAAGAAGGCTTTCTTTTTACTTTCCAAAAGTTTATAATGTTCTTTTTATGGGAACCCTGCTTGCTTGGCATTTTCCTGTTGACAAAGGCCAGCAAGTGGGCAGTTCCCACTTAGGAGGAGTGACCCCATGACCAATTCAGCATGTCAAGAGCCACTCAAGGTGTTCCCTACCAAGCCCTCCTCAAAGAGCTTGATTACTGACTGCGTGATCACAACTGCAGCAGCCATCCACGATTATAACCCTTTATTAGGGAAATACATCTACGTGCCTCTGTGATATGGTGTTTCATCAGTCTGACAAAGTAATGATAAAAACAGATAAGCACAGAAAGAGTACTGATGGGTACACAAGGAAAAGTAATTAGGCACAAAATCACAGCAAACCTCATTTACAACAATTTTTTAGTTAATCAGATTACCAAAGTAGTATATATACATGTATAACATAAATACAAATATAAGAAAGAGAAGCAGAAGGAGAAAAAGGGGAAAAAGAGGGGACAAGGAAATAAAGGGACAAAAAAAAGAAAAGAAAAAGGGGAAAGGAAAAGGTATTTGCTAATCAAAAGGTTAAAAAATTAAATCAAGTTTCAACCAAGCATTTATAACAAAACTGCCACATGAAGTCAGTCAAAAGGGCAGCATTATTCTGCAATAGTAATCATGTATTTTGGCTTTCTTAATCAAAAATACATTAAATACAAAAACTGTATCGTCTATCAAAGCACCAAAAACAGATTAAAACAGTGTTTGTAAGGTGATAATTGGGCTCCACTAATCTCAAAAATAATTTAAATTTGGAATTCAATACAGACAAGAGTTCACTCTAAATTCTGAGAAGTAAATACATTCACAGACGTTCTTTCGAATAGGAAGTCTGAATTAATTGAAATTTGTTATTGATATTCACTGAAGCTAGGTATATATTGAGACATTCTCCCTTCCCTCAGAAACATGCAAAAGCATTCAAAAAACAGCAAAATATTAACACAATGAAAAGATCAAGGAGAAGATTCCAGAGTTGGTAATGCTAAAATTTAATTATAGCGCTAAGCTGTTAGTAAAATAATTTACAACAGAAAATAAAAATGAATCACTATATCAAGTGAGCTTTTGATATGTATTAAACCTAGACAGCTTTCAGGTCAGGAAGCAACCAGTAAAATTCAGTCCATCAACTGGTAAAAAAGAACATTGTTCAGGTGGTTTCTCCATACAAACCCCATCTTGAACACCTGGATCCTTTTATTTATTTACTTATTTGTTTGTTTGTTTGTTTATTTATTTATTATCTGGTCATTTTTTTTCTCTGGCTGATATCATGAGTGGTCAGACCGCTATCACTGCCCTGGCACAGTAATGTTAGTTACTTCTCCAAAAAGTCATAAAACATCCTATGCAGAAACTTAATAGAAGCAGCTAGGTTTAGGTTTCCAGCTCCAAGATGCTGTTAAGCAAACAATGAATGAACGAAGCTGTGGCTGCCCCATCCCTGGAGGTATTCAAGACCAGGTTGGATGAGGCTGTGGCCAACCTGATCTAGTAGGTGCCATCCCTGCCCATGGCAGAGGGGTTGGAAGTGGATGATCTTTAAGGTCCCTTCCAACCTGAGCCATTCTGTGATTCGAAGAATGGTGCACTCAGTAGTATTCTTTATATCTATACTCTAAGGCATATACATGTAACTTTTCATAACATAGAATGCATATCCCTAACAAGAAATTTTTAAAAAATAGTATTGAAAAAAAAAAGAAGAATTAAGAGAACAAAGATAAATTAGGAAAGTACATTTTAAATTTAAATCCAAAATGTTTGTTGTAAAGTATTCTCACAGGTTTACTTTTTTCTAGGAATAATAAAAAAAAAAAATCCCAATTCTATTGTTTTGAACAATTACATTGTAATGCAATTATCATACTCACATCCTGCAAACTTTTATCCTTTTAATCCAAATGCTTGCTTTTCGGTTCAGTGTACTCTTCATGTGCTAAACCTAAGTCCATACAGGGCTAAACCAGGCAAGGTGAAGCGTTCAGCAAATAGCTGCATAATACTTCCAGCAGCCAGCTCAGATCGACCCGGAGGAGCTACGGGGCTGGACACAGGGTCCGTGCCACCAGAGAGCTGCCAGGACACCAGCCCCATCCCCTGCCACGTGCACTTCCAACCTCGAAGAACAGAGGGGCGTTCATATACCACCCTTACACCACGGAGGAGATGCTCCCAGACTGCCTGACACTACACGGGTCCAGTTCAGTCCCGTTTCACTCCTCGTGGTATGTGAAACCAGCTCTTTAGGTGTTCCTCTGACAGCAGTATGGAAACAGGACAAAGAGGGCTATTCAGAAGCAGCAATAAAAGTTAAAACAGCTGCTTTGACATGGTGGCTTAACCGTGGCCAGCAGCTCCTCCAGCTAGTGAAAAGAACTCTTGACCAGGAATAAGGTGATACCAATCACTGGGAAAGCCACTTCCCTGTTTTTATCCTCAGCTTATTTTTTCCTGTAAAATGGCTATGTATGGACATGAAGTTTCATATCGTCACAGACAGTAAACCCTGGCAATGCTTATGATGCTGCCAAAAGAAATACAACCTCAAAGTGTGTAAAGCATTTCTTATACAACAAGACTAATGTGAAATGACTGATCATTAGGGAAATTCTTTCAGTAAAAAAAATCATAATTATTATGTAGCAAGAACTACAGATGAATTAGGACAACTGACAGGAGCTTCAAAATGTTTCTTACACTTTTTTAAACATGCAGTACAAGAAAATAGGAGAAATTAGAGTTTTGACTAAGTTTAAGGTACCATGAGAATTTCAATGTTAAGAACTAACTAGAACCACAAAATAATTAAATAAATAAATGAAAAATAGCTTTGAAGTTAATAACTTTTGACAAAATCTGGAATTTCTGCAGAACCTGAGTGTTCTGAAAGACACATGAGAAACTTAATTTCCACTGTGAATCTACATGGCTGTCATTATTAAACCACACTTCTCTAAAAGACTTTCTTTTCTATCAGGGTATCTCAAAAAGGGGGAAGTGAAATTGCTTGTGGAACATTACTCAATTTGCTTGCATTCAGTGTTCACCCCCTCTTCAATTTTTTCAGGATTATCTACTGATTTAATTAGAGGCAGGCTCTAGCTCTAAAGAACTGCATTAAAGTAGGATTTGCCACATTAGACTTTCCATAGTGCCTCTCATCAGAGGAAACACCTTCTCTCCAGGTTTAATCCATCATTTATTTGATTTTTGAGGCTATTTTAATTTTTCTGAGTCATAGCAGGAGAGATATGTTGTTATTTTGAGAAGTAATGAAAACAAGCAGTAGGTGTCCAGCGCACTCATTTCAACATTCTACTATTTTCAAATGACTTTTTCCCCGTTAAAACGCAGTCTGATCAAACCCTTGAGGCATCCCTGGAGGTTTTCAAGGCCAGGTTGGACTAGGCTGTGGGCCGACCTGATCTAATGGGTGGCATCCCTGCCCATGGCACTGGGGTTGGAAACTGATGATCTTTAAGGTCCCTTCCAACCCAAGCTATTCTGTGATTCTATGAAAATTTACATAAGTAAGATAGATATGGTTTTGAAACAGACACTAACCAAAGGGAATTACCAAGTAAGGAGAAAATCCTAGCTCCATTAAGCAGTATGGCAGTGAGTAACCCACAACACATAAACCCTTAAGCCCTGTCCATCAACACTACACAGTGATTTAAATGGCCCTCCTATGCTTTTCTAACTTTTTGACATGTAGCAACCTCTAAAACCCAAAAATGTTTAAAAACTGCCAGATATTTCACAGTGAAATAGTCAAGTCTGTATTTTACATTTGTAATTTTCAAAAAATTACTTCATAACTCATAGGTCTAATCATTTTCCACATAAACTGATGACAGAATATCAGCCTATGGAAATCTGTATCCCATCACAGAAATCACTAGAACAATAAAAATCTTCAAATAACGTTGCTTCAGTTTATTATATATAGTAAATGAGATTTATGTCGTAACATATGCATATGGATCTGTTCTGGCATCCTAACTTCCATGAGTTAAGACTCAAAAAATGCTGGAGCATAAGGACTGCCTAAACAGTTGTCTGTTTGTTGATTATCACTTCCACAAAATAAAAGTGATTTATCCCCAGATCCCAAAGTCTCCAAGTTCTCAGTCTCACCACCACTCACTCATGAGCACAAACACAGGCCACGTCCCCAGCCCACATACCCTGCAGGTTCTGGCCCTCTGGTTGTGCCAGGTGCCAAACTGATAGCTGTCTGCACCTTAACTGGGGGGCTGATAACTGCCAGTGAGAGATTACGTTGTGTAGAAGGAAAAAACAGCAATCAGATTTAAAAAAAACTGATTTCTGTTTGTGCTTACCAGGTAAAATGAACAGCCCTAGTATGCATATATGCTCTCACAAAGCACACACACAATTTCCATGGCCTGTTCCACCTACATTCATCAAGAAGACCAAGGTCTTTCCTTTCTCACATAGATTTCACTACAGACATCTGGTTTTATTTATGCTTGGTCTCAATTCAGGCCTATTCAGATAGGGCAGGCATTCAACCTGAATCTGCTCCTAAAAAAAGAAAATATAAAGAAGCTTCAGCAGATACAAGACTCTCTTGCTCCTTCATTACTCATCATTACTCATCTGTGTTCTTTGGAATCATATTTTTCATGTTATACATTTTCCTCCAGTTTGTGGACAAAATTCAGAGCTAGTTTTAATATCTGTGGTCTAAGTATAGAGAGCATAAAGCAAGAAAGGATAACATTGTTTTTAATGGCTTGGAAAAAATATAGTTATGGATGCACTTAAAGCTTATTTAAAATTGAACTGCCTTGACAATACCACTAAGCCGTAAATAATACATCCTTGTTAGAACTAATTATTTTGATTATTTTACCCGTGCTATTAATAATTGCAATACATTGAATGCTTATGAACATATGTCTATGTCTGTAGTTTCATTAAAGTTCTTACATGCTTTCTTTTCTCGCTGACTTATGCTACAATTTACGGAACAGTACAAGCACATCTACAGCACAGTGCATCTTTGTTTTCATGCTCATTCACTACTGCTGTGAGGTGCTGGCTGCCAGCCTCGGAAACTGAAATCTTCTATTTGTCCACAAAATACCAACCAGGCTGAAAGCAATAGCACGGGCGTACACGTAACCCTGCCAGTATCCTTCAACCCTAATTTGAAGAGTCATGTCTAGTACTGAAAGGATGATCTCTGCAGTCATTTCATTCTTGGCTTCTGCTAATTAGTTGAAGTGAGGGATGCTACCAAGGTCTAGAGAAAAGTTCAGATTCTATCTCCTCCTTGCTTACTTCTTTTTCCAGGACAGACCACCTGTTCCTCGGTTCACTCTCTGACCCTGCCAAGTGTGGGAAAGCTGCTTACTGTTGGCACACTTTTCACCATCCACTTCATGATCAACAGAGCCTACGGCTTGCACCATACACAGCAAAAGCAGAACACTGGTTGTATTTGTTCAGCTGCCAGTTCAATCCCTGTTGCAGCCACCATTTTCAAGGTATAGCCTACAGTTGTAACTCAGGATAAATGGCAGAAAACTGTACTTTCACACACGTGAATCAAAAAAGTTACCCTTTCATGCTGCTTACTTCTATCTACTTACTTGTTTACCTCAATACCACTCTGCATTCTTGGCCACCTTACACTCAAAACTTGAACCATCATTTCTAATCCTAGTTTCCCCCTTTGTGCCAGAGACTCTAAAAAAATTCCTTGAGACAAACCAGTTTCTCCCACAGAAAGAAAGCGGAGAACTGCTTGCAATAGTCTCTGTTTTTATTCTGAAAAGGATTGCCTTTTTAATGTAATGAGTAGCCAAGGTAGAATAAAATAACTAGTTCTGAACTACATGCATTAACCAGCCACCTTTTAATCAAGCAAGCCAATCCCGCAAAGGAATAACATCTTCCCTGTGTGCCATAAAGATGTTCGAAAACCATGTTTTCTGAAATGGGATCTTCTAGTGATCAACAACAGCGTGAGGAGCTTCTTGCCTATTGTTTGCTAATGTGGAATCACTGTGGATATCTGTTGTGGATATCTAAGAGCTAGCCTACGCTTCCTGTACAGAATAAAAATACTTCTTCTGCATAAGGTAAGGACTATGTAAGTAGTAGATGTTCAGTGTGGAAGCTGGTGCTGGCAGACCACTGTAGTATGTTTTCAGTAAAAGTGGAAAATGTACCTTAGACAAATAGGAGGTAATACAAGAGCACGTGTGGTGGTATTTCTGTATTTACTTATGTAACTGAGCTGTGGGAAGCAGGACAGACGATATAGCCAAGACACTCTTGTTAGTAACTCAAAGAGGGAAAAGACTCCTGATTATAAACTAATTTAAGTTTTCTGAACAGTGTTCACATGCAGATAATAGTATCACCTGAGGGCCCTTACAGCCTGTTATCCTAAAATCCTCCACTAGATGAGAAGGGAGACCAGAACACTGTGCTTCAGAAACCCCACTGCATTCTCATTAGCAGAAGACTGCAATAATAGTCACACTGGGATATTCTGGGGGCTATGAGCTGACAGAAGTATCTAATTATCAAGGAATATTGAACATGCAGATCAAACAAATAAACTGCAAGTCTAATTCTACAGTGACACCCAAGTTATAAATGTTTTTTCTGACAGAAAAAGTTCTGCATTGCTTTTTAGTTCTCACTTTAGTTTTTCCCATTATCTTACTAAATATTATTTTTCCGAAAAAAAAAAAGTGTTAAAACCAAGAGCTATAAAAAAGATCAAAACTGAAAGAACTTTCTAAATAGCATACAGAATTTTCATGAAAATATAAACAGTTAAGTCATTAGATAATAAATGCAAAATGGTTTCTTACATTGATCTCCACTCAAAGAACCCATACACAGTCTGAAACAAGGGCCCACTATTTCTTCAGACACATATCAACACAATGCAAGCAATACCATGTAATTAACACTGTGCTAATCTGTTATGCATAAATCGAGTACTGCAGCTGATACATATGAATAGAGAATAGGGTACAATACCTGTCCAAAGTTAATAACACAGTTTCGTTCATTTCAGGTACATCATCAGCTTTAATGGTGATGTTAATTGTGGTATCACTTTGTCCAGATAAGAAAACCACGGAGCCGTTAAAAGGACTTATATCATCCTGTGTTACCGCCTTTTGATTGGGACCAGAGGGTTTCAAACTCCAGAACACAGTTGCTTGACCATCAGTCCCATCTCGATGCAATGCAATGGAAACCTGTGAAACACATTAATTTGTTGTGACTTGCAAAAGTAGATGCAAAACCGATTACTCCCTTGCAAATTACTATTTGAATAAATAATAATAAAAACAAAAGTTTGGCCAGTTCTAATTTGAGAATGGGAAATGATCTATCTTATTCAGGATTTGTCTCAGTCCTACTTTACATGACTATGCTCGCAATTGGTGAGAGAGACTAACTGCAGTATCTTTTGCTCTGTGTGAGCATCAAGGGCTAACTGGTTTTAGATACTTACACAGAAAGCAAAGACCAATCTCAGTTCTCTGGAAATCAGTAACAGATTATTTCAGAGCATTTTTTTTTTTTTTTAAAGAAGAGAATATTTAGGATAAGACAGAACTTACAGGAAGGCTTTTCCTCACATTAATTGTCAAATGCTACACTGAATACAGCAAACTCCACCTTCTCCAAATAAGTTTTCCATAGCAAAAGACAATATAAAAAGGCTTACTTACCAGCGTAGCAGGGGAATCTTCTGGTTCAGAAAGAATAATCGGTAGATTGCTAATAAAGCCTATTTCTCCATTTGCAATATCTGGAGTAATCCTCAAAGAAATATTTCGAATTTCGCCTAATCTAGGACTCACAGATGGGACTAGAGGAATTCTATTCACCAGTTCAACTCCTTCCAGCTGTAGGAAAAAGTAAAAGAAAAGTGAGAAATAAGAAGCCTCAGCACCAAGTCAGAACAGTTCTGACATTTCAGAGTAATTTTCATATAAAGGAAGTATACATCTCCAGAGCAAATTCTTCCTACTGATAGCACTGCTGTTATAAAAATTTGTAAGTAGACATGTCAAAGAAATTAAGTGGATATTGTTGAGCTGTCAGCAGAATGGTACACCTCCCAGACAAATCATGTTAGTGTATGTAATTAAACACAGATCAAGCCAGAGAGAGAGACTCTGTTCCAGATCAGCTGATACATTACTAGAGCTATTAACAACAGTCATTGATGAGCAGCATAGGCAATTGTCTAACATCATTTTTTGTGTCTTGCATTGATAAAAATCTAGGGAAATCACTGAAGTCATAATAATTTACAGCCCTTGATCAAACAGCCAAATAATAATCCACTTTTCTTTCCTCTCCACAAAATTTTAAGGAATTCTCTATCTAAGAACTACCAGAGCCACATTAAGAATTTAAATTCAGTACAGTATTTCAAAACTGTATTTTACTTGTCACTGCATTTCTGATAGATTATAGATACTAAGAGGAAATAGATTTTTTTTCATCCTTTTCTTTAAAAGGGAAGCATCACTCGCTAAGCCCAGCACCAGTAGTGACACACCAAGGAAAGCAGAACTTGCCTGTTTAATTATTTCCTTTAAATATTATTTATTCCATGTGATTCTGTCTACATGCATCATTACAATAAATGTTTCCATAACAGATTTGCATATATTTCTGTGAACATTTCACTGGGGCATAAACTCCCACTGACATTTTTTCTTGGAGTTATCAGGTGTTATCATAGAGTAAAGCTTTATTTTTTGGGGATAAAATAGTGGCCTTTCTTAAATTCATATAGTAATCATGGTTCACCATTTCAAAAGATGATTTTTAAAGTCTTACAGTTCTTGAAACCAAACTCTATAAATATGTGGGCTGTATCATATTTTGTTCCACAACTGCTTGAGTAACACCCAGAAATATGCATGAACATTTATCTGATGATAGATGGAAATGTTTTACAAATACTGTATTTAGTAACTGATTCTCAACCATTCCAACTTGTTATCAAAAGTCTGAAGAACAGATGATGGCACTGTTTGTTTCTCCTCTTTTCTGAGCTTTCTCCTAGCATAGGCCCCGATTCTGCAATTAACAGGATGAAAGTGCACCATTGTGCGGTTATTAGCTCAGTAAACTTTCTGAAATACTACACAGCCAAAACAATTTGCTCTATTTAAAGTGTATGCTGTATTTGGATCCTGTATGGTACCTTTGGAATAAAGTAATAATCAATAAAGAACAGAGATTTTACTCTTTCTGCAATGTTTCCTTTAGTACCTTTTAAAGGAAACCAGTACAAAGAGAAAAAAATATATAGTTATTTGAACAATAACAATTAGTTTATGAGCTTAATTTTCAGAGTTAATCTTCCTAGCTATACCAAAAACCGCATCTCTGATTACAGCACGTTATTTAATTGAAGGTGTCACTAAGGAATATATCTCACATTAACATTATCTCCTGTACCTTTATTCATCCTACAGTTTCATTTGCTTCTCTGCTGATTCCTGAGTCAATTCTTTATTTTGCCTAAGTACAACTCATTCTAAACATGTTCACTGAGATTATCATTTATTCACGATGCAGAAGGATTGTCACAGTGATAAATAGTGGTGTTTTCCTTCTCTATGAGTTTCTAAATTAATTATTTGAGCTGGAAAGCTCCTCTGATTTAATTTCTTCAAACAAAGATTTTATTTATAGTTCATGGAGAAAGTACAGAAAAAAAAAAAAACAGATTGGAATCTACAGTTTGAAAATCCAGGCAAAGTGCTTGGAATGACTGAACATTCTGAAATATTTATCAGATGTGTGTCTTGACTACAGTCAAAGGACAAAAAAAAAAAAAAAAAAAAAAACATTGAATACATGGAATTAGACATTTAAGAATTTTGTGGATCTCTCAAACCTCTTGCAATCATAAAACATACTAACGTGTTCTAGTATTTCAGAAGGCAATTCCTAACCTAACTGTGAATGCCATAAATAAATAAATAAATAAAATTGCATATTAGATAAACAATATAATTCTGGCAAAACTTTTTGTTCTCATTATTCCTCCTGTAAGAGAATGTAGGGAGAAGGATGTGGAGGGAGGAAATCTTTCAAAGGTCTTAGAAGTGATTACAACGTCTTTGGTAGACTATAAGGAAAATATAAAACCTGGCAAATTTGAAATTCATGGATATAACATCAACACCTTCAACGATGATAAAAGTTATCTTTTACAAATTGAGATAGAAAAAAAAAAGGAAAGAAAAAAGTGAAGAAAACTATACAGGGAAAAAAAAAAGTAAGTTCTCCTAACAAATTTATATATAAATGCAATATAATATACATATAATATATAATGTATATTTGACCCTTTTTAATTTAGAATAGTTCAGCTGGAAGAGCAAAGATCACAGTATCACAGAATTGTAGGGGTTGGAAGGGACCTGGTCAGGCTGGAGAGTTGGGCAGGAAGAAACCAGATGAGGTTTAACAAGAGCAAGTGTAGAGTCCTGCATTTGGGAAGGAACAACCGCAAGTATCAGTACAGGCTGGGGGATGACCTGCTGGAGAAGGACCTGTATCAAGCCCAAGATACATTTACTTGCATGTCATTTCTGAAATTTTTCCTGCTTCAGTAATTTAATTTTAAGAACCTTATTTTTTTCACGTTCCAAGTCAGAGGCCAAGCAGAAACATGCTTCAAGGGGCAAGCAACAGACAACGCTGATCTCATTTTGATAAATTCCATGATTAGTACCTGAATCCTCTTTAGTTTTAAAATTTGTTTAATTACTAATGATTAGGGATAGAAAACTTTATAGCATAGTTATGAAAGATGTCTTTTTAAATAAGAAAATCTTTGCTTCAGAGCTAAGCACTTTTTTTTTTTTTACAGGAATGGTCATTTAAATTACAGTCAAGGGGAAGGATCAATTATTGAATCATATTCCTCATATTAAATAAGCTAAAAAACAAAAACAAAAACAAAACAGCTGAGATACCTGTATGAGGAAATGAGCACCATTTTGAAGAAATGCATCTTTTCTTATTGGTATACTCAAAGTATGATGTGTTTTTCCTTCTGGAAACAGGAGGATGCTGTTTCTAGACATATTTAGAATGCCATCTTTTGCTCTCTCAGGATCCAGAGCTCCAGCTGGAATATACAGTGCAGTATAAACTAACTGCACATTTCCAACTGTTCCTTTCTCCCTTACAAAACTCAAGGATAAAAAGCGTCCTGTTGGATTACTTTCAATCTTCTGATTCTCCAAAGGATAAAACTTTATTACGCCATAAACATCATCGCTGTCCTGAATGTAAAACAAAAGCTGCAAAACAGAAAACAGCATCACTTACTCAATGCTACAATTAATATACACCACAGTTTTCACGTTTTCATGAAAGTATGTCCTGACTGTCATCATACATTTTTATCGTTAGTGAATTGGCACTCAAGAAAGAAATCAGATTGACAGCCCCAAAGTGTTGCTTGTGCACAAGCAGCACACCACTGATAGCAGCAACTTTCCTGCTATGCCTCATCTATGTCAGAATGAGCTTTGAATAACTGATTTTTGGTTCAGCAGCCAAAGTGAATAATTTGAATATATTTCAGACTGTGAAAAAATCATTTAATTCACCAAATTCATTCCAATCATATGTTCAAAAAGCAAAGTAGGGACCTGAGTCACAGAATTGTCAGTAATGCTAATTACCCCTTATTTAAAAGTTCAGAGGTTAGTCTTAATCACTAAGCCATCCTCTTGAAGCTGTTACTCTGTGTAAAACATTCCAGTACCTACAGCAAATAAGCAAGTGAAAATAAATGCTCAACCTTCTCTTAGCAAGCAACCAATCAAGATAGCAGTTATGCAATGATATTTATGATGGGAATATTCTAAGCTAAATGCTACTGCATTAAATAGGTCTGGCCTTATAAAATATGTTAAGCCAAAGACTTTGGATGTGGCTCTTTATACTGAGAATACATCAGCTTGCTTCACTTAAACTCAAGCACAACTACTTCAATTTAGCCAATCCACCAAAACTGGTGGATCCTAATCCTAATCCTACTCCCTAATTATTATCTATCACCTCCTCAAAACAAGTTCTGAAATCAAACTTACCTCAGATGGTTCGCTGACTTCTGCGCCTCCCTGTATTGTATGAGCTAAGAGCTTCAGAAGATAGGGCTCTGCTTCTTCTGGTATGTTATCATCAATAATGGTCAGTGAAAGTGTGACCAGCATCTGTCCTTGATCAAAATGTATCTCCCCGGTCTCTGGAACAAGGTCTGCAGTCACAGGTGACAGATCACTGCTATTTCGAGTTATGACCCAGGTCACAGAAACATTTCCATGTGTTCCACCATTTCTTACGATCGTGATCCCTTCAAACCTGTGGTTTTGAATGAAAATAAAAATCTGTAACATGCAATTATAATTAATATCGGTTTACTTAGCTATCTGTTCCCTGGAAGATTTATACTGACTTCAGTGGAATCGATATTAACTGCTGCTACTGACATTTGAGTCAGGACTTAAAATTTGTGAAATCATACCACAGAAGTAGACTTTTCTCAGGTTGCTTATTCATGAGATAATATACATAAAGACATGAGTAATATATCTAAAGACATTAGTTAAAATTTATTTTGTTTACAGTAAGAAAGATACTGAGAAGAGGAAAGTTGGCATGTTTATATTTTTTCTCAGGAAAGATGTTAAATTTCAGAAAACTTTTTCTCAACTAAATTTCTACACTGTTTTATGGACTATATCAAAATACAATTGTCAGGCATGAGTGTTTAAATAATGATTTTATTTAAAATAAAGTGACTCAACTATTTGCCTATGCACTGAAATATAATTTATCAATATTTGTGATTATGGAAATGTCACGTTTCCTGTATCTGTGTATAAGAAAGAAAAAAAAAAAAAGTGAATATTGAAGTGCTGGGCTCTACATACTAGAAATTGTTCATAAAATCATAGGTTGATACATTACCTCTTTCTCTGGGGATGAACCACCATCACTAGCTAGCAGTGGACATTTTTACTAAAACTGGCAATATTGTATAGATATTAGTTCTGCTTGTAAAGATTTGTGTGGAGATTTGTTTTTAATTTATCTGTAAAATTACATGTATTTAACTTTTTTGGAAGTCTATGGGTATTCAGTACTTCACAGAAGACACTCACCACCATTTTTTAACCAGAGACTGACTTTAAATACAGTATAGACAAAGATTTACTGGGAAAGGAAGCCTGAAATATATTTTCCACTTGTATGAATGGGTGTGTGGCCGCATCACAACTTCACTGATCCATCTTTTAGATTAAGGGTTTTTCAGTATTTTGATAATGTCATTAAATATTTACAGTTCTCATATATAGTTCATAAATATTAAAATACTTCTGCATAATTAGACATTTTCTCCCTTGAAAATTCTATATCGTTTATAATAATTACACAGTAGGTGATTTCTATATTAATTTTTCACTACTGATTTTATAATTACTGTCAGTGAAATCCTAAGGATGCTTTACAGTGCCAAACAAATCCCTTAACATGACGAGATACTGTTTGAAGATCTGTAGTACCTTGAAATTTGGTCTTCATCAATGATAACAGTTTGAGTAAACAGGATACTGTTGATTGAAAGCACTCCATAGGGTTTATCATTTGGTTGGATGGTGACGTGAACAACAGATGGATTAACCAAAACAGCATCTCCCTGTAACGTGTCCTTAAGGAGCATAATTTGGAAGGTCTCAGCAATTTCTGGTATGGCATCATCAAGGATCTTGAATTTCATATATACTTCATGAACTAGAGGTGTGAAGACAATAGTTGTATTTGGCTGAAGATCTAGGAAGTCTAAATTGAGCTGCGCGTGTGCTGTTGAATTCCCAGTTATGATGGTGTAACTGACGGAGACTTCACATTCATCAGGTCCAATTAATTTTCCACTGTCATCCTTACCACGAATCACTTGAATTGTGAGCATTTCGACTTCCTCAGGCACCATGTAAGTGCTCTGAGCAAATCGCACAGGGCTGTCATTTTTCTTAATATTAATCTGAACAGAATTCCTTGTGGTGTTGATTTCAGCCCCTCCCTCCACACTCCTGAGATGAACAACAAACAATTCATCATTTTCAGGTATCTGGAAAAATAATAGTAGCAACAGGGTGTAAGTCCCATTTCAAATACATGCAGAACACTTACTTAGAAATATGTTATGTATATTTAGCAATAAAGGGAAATAATATAAACATTACAACCCTTTTCACATTAAAATAAACAGGCAAAAAGAAACTCGCTTGCAACTTTGAAAATCCCTTCTCAAAATTGAATGTTTCCATTTTCTAAGACATACTTCTATGCTATGGAAATATGAAAAAGTGGGAAAAGACAAAAAAAAAAAAAGGGCAAACAAAAACTAGGCAAGAATCAGATGAAGCTCTATCTTTCCAACTAGAGAGTGTGAGGAGATCCAAACTCAACTTGTGGAAGTTGCTCTGCTTGGACACAAGTGTTCCTGACAGTTATTTAGTCTGACATCTTTATTTGCTGATGTTAACACCATTTTACATCTATGCATGCCTGAAAGAACAGAGGAACAACATATGAACACAACCTACCTTGGCCCTTTTGTTCCTATTCAACGGGAAAAAGAACAGTTCCTACTTTCAGACAGACTCACATTCCCAGCACAGCTTCAGTCACAGCTCTGAGAATGTGCTTGCTGATGCTTATCTATTAATTAGACTTTGGCATTTCTACATGTGGTTTGTTTAGAACTGCACTTTAGTTTTAGCTCTTTAGTCTCTAATAACTGATGCAGCAGACAAAAAAGAAGGGTTTATAAGCCTTGAATTGCAGAATTTAATATTTTTTACTTTATATTATTACATTTTATTCCCCAGTCTTGATAGGCTAAGTCTGTTTAACTGGAAAATATCATTATTTTATTAATACAGAGAGATTAGAAGGAAATATTTAAATATTACATAAGATCCTCACATCTCATTCTTGTTGTGGACTCTCAGAAAAAACAGTATTATTTGCTTCTGAGATAAATTCCACAACAAAATTGCTTATGTGTTACTAATGGCATTGCTTTGTTATAGGGCTGATGAATCCTTTCCATGTAGTTCTGTTTACTGAGCAAAAAAAGTTCAGAATTCCTTGTGGTCCAATATTTCTTCTCTTTTTACACATTTGTTAATTGGCCACCCTTAGATCCTGTTTCAGGGCACAAAGGGTATGCACGCCGCTGTCTTTGTAGCTGAGGCCAATTTTGTCCCTTGTTTGACTTGTGGCACTTAAACTTGCATAATATTATTGACTGATGCAGGTTGTTTGTTTTTTTTTTCCAGCGTGAGATTTGCAAGCTCTCTGTCACCTCTCTCCTACACTACTATTTCCTATTTTATCTTATTAAAATTGATGTTAACTTACGCTTGTTTTAGTTCACTAGTTCATATACTGTCTTGCAGTACAAAAATACGCATTTGACAGTCAGAACGTACATGCCATTTTAGTTGCAGATAAAATCTTAGTATCCTACATAAATAAGGCATTGTGGAGCTTTCAATTACATCATGATTGACCAATAAATACATGAGTCAAACTTCGAATATAATAGTATAAATGATTTCCAGTGCTGCCTTGCCTCTTTAATTTTCTCTTAAAGTTGCAATTATACTTAAAAAGGAAACCTGCACAGGAAAAGTACTATAAATGCAGAGCTGTGGAAATCAGAACTGCAGTCCCCTACCTTCTGTAAGGCTGCACAATTCAGAAAAATACTTGTTTCATTGGTTTCCCTAACTCAGATCCTAAAAGCTCAAATTAAGTTCTGACAGTAGTGTTACTGGATTCTTGTGAACTCTATCATCATCATCATCAATAAAGGTTTTTGTGCAAAATTCATCTTTCACATACACTTGTGAAAGACCTTCAAAGAGTGGAAAGACGTTGACTAGACACACCAAATACAGATCAAACTTTTAGAAACAGAAGTTTGAGAGCATTTCTCAGAATAAAAATAAATAAAATCACATCCTCCCAAGAGAAAAGACCCTAATAATTTATTTCTGTGTGTAAGTCACTGAAATATTACATTGAATTGGAAAGAGATGTTTCTACACTTCAGCACCCCAGGTTGGCACAGCCTCTTAACACTAGAGTATCAGTAGAAATGTGGAAGGACATTTTTTATAACTAAGAGTAAAAAGGAAACAAGCTGCTTTACAGTTCTGTGCTCGCTTCTGAGACACACACCTTTCACCATTATTGTTTTCTTATGAATTTCTTACTAAGTTGTTTTGTATCATATATACTTATTTTGATGTCTCAGTTTTCCCTCTTAAGCTTATTATAAAGGAAAAGAAAAACACAAAAGAAAAGTGCAGGTAAGAAAAAAGGAAAATCACAAGTTGCAAATTAGAAGAATGTTTTGTTTACTCTGAGATAAAAAGAAAGCCTCACAACCTATGAGTTATGTTGTGTTTTTTTTTTGTTTTGGTTTGGTTTTTTTGTGTGTGTGTTGTTTTTTTTTTTCAATTGGCCAATCTGAAAACAGAAAAATGTTAATTATCACCTAGTATTCATGCTTTCCACAAGACTGCATGTTTGTTTCAGGAATCTCATCTATTTTTAGGATTTTTTCAAATATGTTTCTACCCTGAAACATATTTGAAAAAAAAAAACCACAAACAAACAACGACAAAAAATATTTTTGAATCTGCCTTTTCCCTGTGAATCTTCAATGTGTAATATTCTTTCTTTAGTGACAAAGATAACATGTCTGCTCAGCCAGGATATGCACATAAACTAAAACTATTCACTGATGAGAATTAAAGAGGGAGCTTGGAAAGAGTAAAAATAATAGACCAGAGAGCCAAAATTTAACATCACTTCATCAAATAGAACTGCTTTTAACCTTATTTAAGCCAAGCCTTTTTGTAACTTATTACTCTAAGTCTTTCCAGAACTTCAGTTAACCTTCTACGTATCAAAGCCTAAGATGAAGTCAGCTTGTTCCTACCTGATCATCAAGCACTGTTAAATTATAAATCAGCTTTGATCTCCCAGGTGTGAATGTAATATTTCCCTTAGCTGGACTTAGGTCTTCTTCAGCTGGGTTTGGACCATCTTTTATCTGCAAAGAATTGATTTGTCTGATGAGAAGTCTATAAAGCAGGAATACAAATCCAGTGCAAGTACAATAACCAATATGCAGTGTGACTTGCATAACAAATGACTATCTGTTCAGCCATCTCCAACTTACAACTTACATGAACATTCAGTTGTGAAAATCTGCTCTTTTCTGGCAGACAGTGTAAGTCAGAACAACCACTCTGAAGAAATCCCGTATTTCCAGAATAAGAGGAAGAAAACTACTTCCATATAGGCCTATGGGGACTCTTTAGTATATTCTGATGCATAACTGACTCTTTCATATTACAGAAAGGATATTCATGCAAATTCAGTTTGAATCAATAGTATTTCATAATAAATTCCAAGACAAAGTAATAGTACTTACTGGTTTTGTGTCCCTTCTATCTTAACTTGTGATATTAAAGATACTAAATTTAACAGTCAAACTCAAAATACTACAAAGCCTCTTAAAGGTCATATGGGATTTTTTGGTTTTAGAACATTTTGTAAATTATTTTTCAACATACATATATAATGATGTGAGACAGACCTAAGTAATTGTCCAGAGAGTAAGATTTACTGTACCTTAAAACAAACATATTTGCAAAAAATTGCACAGAGAGTCATATTCAGTACTTTAACTATTCATGCTATATTTAGTATTAATAAAATCCAGTGCAAAGCTTTTCTGGTTTTGACAGGTCTAGACTAAAGCTTTGAGGTCTAGATTAAAGCCTTACCCTATAGGACCAGGCAACTAGTACAGAAATATCTATATGAAAGATTTTATATATAATTTTAAAGTAAATAATAGAGTCTGAGCTAGATAAGAAAAAGAAAGCAATGAAGTCAGTAATTGTATCACATTCAAATCACATATGTAAATAACAGGATAAGTATTCAACATGATTAATTATTTCAAAAGCTTCATTTGCAGGGGATTCAAGATAGAGATCAAGATACAGATGATTATAGATACAGAAATTCACCAAATCCTGAGCACTCACAGTTCAAAGTTGGGATAATCATTAAAGACTCACTTGAATATTTGTATGTAAAATAAATATTTTTTAAAAAAATTAAAAAAACTTAGATAAGACACTTCTTACATACTTAATATGCATTATTTTCTAGTAATACATACTGATGTTGCCTCACGTACCTTTCTAAATGACAGAATATACTCGGTTTTCTCTAGTACCTCTTAACGTTAAACAGTCAATTAAACAGTCAGATAATTACAGTATTTTCTATATGACGGTTAATATGAATCCCTTTTATGAAACAGATCTACCTAATGTAGATGTAGGTATTTTGTCCTTCTTCCCCTTTTGCAAACACTTCAATAAATTATGATTACAGCCTCTCAGTTTAATCCAACAGACTACTGTATGAAGTCTTTTGGATAAACTCACCTCAAAAGTTATGACGACCGTCCCATAGGTTCCCCTCTCTCTAATTAGAGTGAGCGGCACAAATTCATTTCTGCCCCTGGGCTCATTCACTGTGATTAAGGCAGACTAATGAGGAAGAAAAGGAACAGACAATCAGACACAGATCAAATATCACAGCAGAATGAAGAAACTGTTACCATAGAAATATCAAACTCCCACAGACAAGTTAATCCAATCCGCAAACCAGTCCACTGATGGCATACATTTCCTAGCAACCAATTAGTTCAGCTAATGAAAACCTTAAAAGATTTCAGATAAAAATGTATCACGTAATGCAATTTGTGTGTTTTTGTTGTTGTTGTTGTTTGTTTGTTTCTGTAAATGAACATAGTCAACATACACAAAGCACTGACATATCATCACTGGTATTTTTAGGAGCTCCTACACCCATTAAAAATAGGTTTTCACCATCATGAAGTCGTTTATTAGATAGCTAGCTATAAATGTACTCAGGACAATCATTTAGGTCACTGGTCACTTTTTTAGGCTATTGTAGGTAACAGATTTTGAAGATATCCACAAATCCCAGAAGCAGCTTGGCTTAGTACTGTGGCTCTAACATTTTCTTATGTTCTTATGTTTTTTCAGAGAAGTCCTATACAAAATTATATTGTCAGAATGCTGTCAATAAGGCATAGCTACTCGTTCTACTAATACAACCTCTGTATTATTGCAAATATCATCTGCTGGAGTAACAACAGCATCTTATCCCAGAGGGTGTTATAAAATGCATATATTATGACAATGTTCCCTCAGTAATTGGTAATTAACCCTACTGCAAGAAGCTGTGCCTGCTCTTCAGAGGAACAGGTTTATATTCAGAAGCTACTTCTTTGTTTACATGCTACATTTCAAAACTGAAATAACAGTAGCAATAAAAACAAACCAGATGTAAATTATACACTCAGGTAGAGAGTATTTATACATCCAAACAAGTCTGGAATTTTAACTGTTATAAATTTCCAATAGAAACAAAAATAATATGTCAGAAATACATGCTTATAGATTTACTTCCTTTCATTATCCTTTCAGAACTAAGCAAACTACCCACATTAAAGCCAGAGAAGACTGAAGAATATTCAAACCTGGATGGAACTGGAACTGTTTGTGTGACTCACAATAATCAAATAGTCTTCTTCCTCCACTGCAAAATGTTTCACACGTCTGGTATCCAGAACAGAAAGAGTCTGTATCTGCAAGGGAAATATGAGGGTGACTATGTTTATCTACATATGTATATAAACAAATACATTTTATATTACATTGTATATAGTGAGAAAAAGTACGCATAGAATGTTAAGAATTCCAAAATTATGTATAAAACTATACATGAAATAGCTTTTAAAACTTTATATTTTATATATATATATATATATATATAAGCAACTAATTTACAGAATTAACATAACTTATCATACATTTTCCAGAAAATGTTCTATGACTTGATTGCTTGAGAATTTCTTCCCCCACTTCCAAGCAGAGCTACAGGCTGGGAGATGAGTGGTTGGAAAGCTGCCTGGCCGAGAGGGACCTGGGAGTATTGGTGGATAGTCGGCTGAATATGAGCCAGCAGTGTGCCCAGGTGGCCAAGAAGGCCAACAGCATCCTGGCCTGTATAAGAAGCAGCGTGGCCAGCAGGGCTAGGGAAGTGATTGTGCCCCTGTACTCGGCTCTGGTGAGGCCACACCTCGAGTACTGTGTTCAGCTTTGGGCCCCTTGCTACAGGAAGGACATGGACGTGCTCGAGCGAGTCCAGAGAAAGGCAACGAAGCTGGTGAGGGGTCTGGAGAACAAGTCTTATGAGGAGCGGCTGAGGGAGCTGGGGTTGTTCAGCCTGGAGAAGAGGAGGCTCAGGGGCGACCTTATCGCACTCTACAGGTACCTTAAAGGAGGCTGTAGCGAGGTGGGGGTTGGTCTGTTCTCCCACGTGCCTGGTGACAGGACAAGGGGGAATGGGCTAAAGTTGCGCCAGGGGAGGTTTAGGTTGGATGTTAGGAAAAACTTCTTTACCGAAAGGGTTGTTAGGCATTGGAATGGGCTGCCCAGGGAAGTGGTTGAGTCACCATCCCTGGAGGTCTTTAAGAGACGTTTAGATGTTCAGCTTAGTGATATGGTTTAGTGAAGGACTTGTTAATGTTAGGTCAGAGGTTGGACTAGGTGATTTTGGAGGTCTCTTCCTACCTAGACAATTCTGTGATTCTGTGATTCCCAGGTAATCCTCCCTGCACCCTCAAATGTAAATATATAAAAAATACAAACAATGTAAACAACTAACTATGACAAACTTACATCACTGAAGTTATGTAGTATTTTAGGACACAAAACTAACTCTTGTCACACAGAGTGCTTTTTTCTAAAACATGGCCAGACTGGAGGACCTCCCTTGGTCCTTGCCAACCCATACTATTTTAAGATTTTAAAATTAAAATCGATTTACCCACAACAATCTGTGTCCAGCCATGAATGCATACACACTGTTGTTAGAAGCTCCCTGTGTGGCTCCTCCATGAGTAACCACAAGGTAGGAAGAGGCTCCAATTTGGAAAGACACACAACTTGTAGGATTCCACATACTGAAATTCTGCAAGAAGAATAAAAAAAAAGTAAGATTGTGACTTAAATTCCTTATTAACTAGCATGTCTGGTGTTCAAAAACAAACATTTACCTCAACAGGAACAAATACTCCTTTCCACTGGTAGACAGTAGAAAACAAAGCTGGAGGCATACGCAACAGAACACCGTACAGGA
This sequence comes from Anser anser, assembly GCF_964211835.1. Classification (NCBI taxonomy): domain Eukaryota; kingdom Metazoa; phylum Chordata; class Aves; order Anseriformes; family Anatidae; genus Anser; species Anser anser. The sequence continues at coordinate 135,569 of NW_028153762.1, forward strand.
TTTCTCTTGAGGTAAAGAAACACCAACCAGATGCTGATTCTTCCACAAAACTTTGCAAGACAGATAGGACACTGATACCACCCCCTGCAATATAGTAAAAAATAAAATAAAATAAAATAAAATAAAATAAAATAAAATAAAATAAAATAAAATAAAATAAAAACACTATTTACTATTATATTACTCTTGAGATCTTTTCTAACCCCATTCCCATTATTTACCTCCCAAAGCCAGACCTAGTATGAGAAATGATGAAGTTGTGTCTTAGTATTTGTTATAAGTGTATATAAATACATAGAAATGTTACAATGCTAAGGATATAATGAGAGTTAAGCAGTAAATGTATTTTTCATTCATTACAACTGCACATGGAAGACATATAGGCAATTTGAGTCTGACTCATAATAATTGATCTTGGAATTTAGCTAACAAGAGAATTAGCTAGATAGCAAGTAGTAAAGAAAAAAAAAAAAAAAGACAAATTACAAAATGTTCATGTTTTGTTCCCCATTTACAACATGTTCATGTTTTTATTCCAAGACGGTCCCTAAGCACCGTCTTGTCAGAACTAAACTCCAGGAGCTAGACTCTTGCATGTCACATGTCATTTATACTGTGTTAGAAAGATCCTGAGTTACAAGTAGTACGGAACAAATTTTATTACACACACACAAATAAATAAATAAATAAATGGCTAGTGACAATAATGTTCATATTAGCAGCAAAGACAGAAATAGAGATTACTGAAACTGGCAGAAGTGGCTGATGACAAGGTGATTCTTAAGCAGCTAAAGTATTTTATCTACTAAATCTTACATAGGAAAATATTAACTGAATTGTGTCTGAATACTTGAATTTACATTCCCAAGCTACATCTCCTGTATGCTTGGCTACTCTCTTACTATCTCCACTTCTACAAAAGCAGTGGACATTCTCTGTAAAGTGAACGTACTGATGCCAAATGCAGTATCTGATGATGTCTCCCACTCAACGCTCACAGAAACGTTAAGCCCATTACTCCGTGAAACTTTCAAATAAGCTGTAGTGTTGGCTTCTTCAATTATGATGAAATTTGTCCTAAATGTGAGAATCATAAAAATAAGGAAAAAATTATTTTATAGTATATTCATTGCTGTAATAAAAATAAGATTTTTACTGTACAATTCCAGATGCAGAATATACAACAGAAATAAAAAGAAAATATTAATAACAGGTTTCAGTATCTGATGGACTGGTAGCTACATTAATTAGGGTTTCCCAATGATCCTTACTACAATCATGCAAAATCATAGGCAATTCAACAAAATCTTTAAACAGACTGAAATTTAAGTATATTAAATTCACGTAATAAATGTTTAGATAATATTATTATTAAATATTAATATAAATTATTAACTCTAAATATCAATGTATTAATAAAATAGCATACATACATTTTTTATTTAAATAGTAAATTTATTTAATCTGTATGGTTTCAGCTGAATGGTTTTTAAAAATGGCAGTCCATATGTGTCACTTGCTTCTGAAAAACAGCCTTCAGTGAAAGTATATTTTTTACAGGTTTAAAAATGAAAGTAAATTATAAAACGTATGACTTCCTGGACACTGATATGAGGTTTGGAACTTTTAACATGGAATACTATCAGTGGAATATGTAGGCACTAGTGAAGTATTAGTTTATAAAGAAAAATAATAATAAATAAATTGAAATTTTGGATTATGAATAGTCCTTTTTATGCATTTTTCTACTCTTTTGTTTAGCAGTAATAGTATTTCACAATACCTTTCAAAGTTACAGATTTACAAATTGGGTTGCTGAATTTCTTTAATGCGATCCATCAAAAACAAAATTGTAGAGAAATATTATCTCTTTGGAGTATGAGCAACTATCTCCTTTTTACTGATCAGTGTAAAGTACCTATTTCCAACTGTATAGATGCTGAAAAGCCCTAGTGGAGCCTGGTTTTGTAATATTGTAATCATAGTTTCCACTCTCGTGCCTAGTCTGGCTCCTCCAGTTGGATTGAACAGGGTGACAATGAAGTGCTCATCCATTTCTGGTTCTTCATCTAGTACCGCAGAAATATGCAGCGTCTGATAACAAAACAAGCATACAATGTTATTGAGACATGATAACAGATGATGACACAGCTCTATCAGAATGTGCTACCTTTTTTTTAAATTTATTTCACTATAAGGCTTTGGATAGCATAGCAGGAGAAGAGCAGCTCATGAAGCTGGAGAGGACAGAATTGAGGCAAGCTCAGACTGAGTTCAGACTGAGGTTCTAAAGCCATCCATCTAGTGGCCTCCATTGGTGCAACACTAAGATGAGCATATTCACTTTTCGTTGTTGTTGTTCTCTTTTCTTTCTTTTCTCATCCTATGATCCTCTGAAGTTTTTGATCCTAATTTCATACTTTTGTTCTCTATTTATTCCATACATTTTTGGGTAGTTTATACTCACAACACAGCTATAAGTGTAATCAGTTAAGTTGGTTTTAATTTATTTTAGTTGGCAGCTAAGCTATCTTCAGGGAAACAGGGTAATCTCACTACTGGTGCTGTCAAGAAAGAAAAGGAAAAGGAAAAAAAAAAGCAAGAATAGTGAGAGATTTGAAATACTCTTTCCTCTCGATGCTTCTTTCCCTCTCCTACACCACTGTGGATGAAGATCAGGTCTTCTAAAGGCAATCTCAAACTAGCAAAGAGCAATCTAGAGAAAGCTAAGTGCTTCACTTTCATTTGGGGCTCACTGTCATCCTTCACACTACTCAAACAAGCAAAAAATTTCATAGGTACGCATAGCCTTGCTGTACAAAATAAAAAGTTAGTGATGATGCATTTGGAAATAATACAAAATTTACAATGTTTTATATTTCTGTTCATTTCCACAATAAACCATATTTACCAACTATATTAAGAAGGCTCCAACTTCTTATAGATCTGCTGCATTGTGATTCCAAATGCATCTAAAGGCCAGAAATTGAAAACCAGTGTTTCCAAGAAAAGTTTGTCTCAGTTTCTATCCTATTGCCTGTAATATGCTAACACTAGCTTCACCAGCTTTACTGGCAAAAATAAATAAATCGAATTGTGATTAAACCTTACAAGAGTCAGGATTCACAAACTTAAGCTAGTTCATTTTGTAGCTGACATTCTTGTGAGGACAGTATAGAGGCAGTGAGCTTAATACTTAAGTTATTTTCCAATCCTAAGACAGACAACTGTTCTACTTTTTGTATTTGTTGCAGCACATTCTGTTTAGTTCAGACTAACTAAAATGTTAAATCACAGAATGGGATTTTTACTTTGATCTTAACTATTAGGCTTGCAAATTATCACTTTAATTTAAAGTAAGTTTGCATTTCAGCTATAGATTGACTACATAAAAAGAACTGTTCCAAAGCACACATGAACGTTATCTATAGTGTACTGTTTTCAATTTACCTCAACCCTTACAAACTAAGAAACACCTAAAGATGAGCCCATTTAATTTTCACACACTTCCACATCAGATAATAACAGGAAATCAGTCACAGCTCATGACTCAATTCACTTTATGAATGAAAGAAGTAGAAAAAATAAACAGAAGATAAAGCACAGACATTTCTGAAATCTTTCCAATATTTCCAAAAAAAAAGCTTCCTAGACTTCTCTGGTAATAACTAGCATATTACCTTGAACCTGACTCCCTCTTCGAGCACAATATATCCTTGAGAAGGGGTCAAATCCATTGTTGCCTCTGAAGAATTAATCTCACTTACAAGATACTGAACAGTCACAGTGCCAAATATTCCCTGAGGTGGTTCTCTGATAATATTCAATACTGCAACACTTTCCATCAAATGGATAGATGTTTGCTCTCTCAGAAAGAAGTGATTGCTGTTATTGAATGACAAAACTCCATGGCCATCATCATTGGCAAGTATAGTAATTGTAGCTTTTGAAAAAGAAATAATGAAAATATTCTTTGGTTAACATAGTAAAATATAAATATACATATATAGTAACATAATACATAACATAAACACAAATACATTCTTCCTTTAGTGTGTATATAATGCTTATGTGTCCATGACATTACCTGAAGAGAATGGGAAGGCATTTCACTTTAACTAGGAAGATCTCTAGACAGGAAGAATATAGTCTCTCCTAGAAAAGGATTATGAACTCTCTAAAAAGACCTCAGTTCAGTGAGGTAGTACACATTGAAAAACTCATCTTCGTGCTTTCTGATTCATTGCTTTACATATAAACTTTTTAATTGCACAGATTTCACAGGGATGTTTCAGAACCTTCCAAAGGAGTATAAAGATTCACCATAGCAGGACAATGGTGCTTTCTGAAATATGATTATTCAGAAAAGTGGAATTAAAATGTGTGCCACAGAATTCTAAAGAAATGGAACATTAAAACTAAGTTTTACCTGTTGTGTTCTCCCCTAATTCCAGCCCCAGAGATGGATTTGTTAAAATTAACTGGAACTTCTCATCACCTTCAGGAATCTCATCATCAAAAATCATGACATCAACAGATTTATGCCTTTCTCCATCAGCAAAAAAAAGAGTCTAGCGTTGAAACACATAAAGCACCGAATACTTACATCAGTTAATATCACACAGAAATTTTTGACTACGGTAAACAGAATTCTGTGAAATAGGAAGGAAGGGAAAGCATAGGAAGAGCCATATTCTCTGTTCCTTATAAACTGATTGAATCAGAAATATAAAGGTTCAGCACATTACAGAATGAGGACAAGAAAGAATAATTTATTTTGAAAGTCCTGTTGCAAAAATAGTCTATGAAAAAGTTTGTATGTCTAATCAAAATTAAATTTGAAATCGATGTTTGAAAGTTTACATTTTGCTTTATATTAAAAAATATATTTTTAAAAAAGAAATAAATAGTAAGAATAAGAATATTTTTATTTCATTCTATTTAGATTACCAAAGCAACTGAAACAAGCTGAAACATCTAGCATCACTACTGATCATTCTGCAGAATAATCAAGAAGATATTCTTTTACGGAAGCTGAAAGAATAAAAAGTACTAGATTTAGAGTTGCTTCTTACCCTTGAGGTTACATTAAAATCCAAACCCAGCTGGGCCTCCAAATTTTGGGCATAAAAAAATACAGACACATTGCCATATGATCCTCTGTTTCGGTAAGCCATTACTGTCAGATTCCCATGAGATTCACTAACTTCAAAACTAAAATAAAAAGAATAATTCTCAATGTTCACTGATTATGTTCTTTTGAAAAAGATAGTACATTTTTATTACATTTTCACTCTGAATTATTCCCTACATTATAGTTCTCTAACGCATCCTTTTTACCTTTTTTCTCTTATCTAAATTGAATTAAGTAACACGAGGTTTTTGTTTTGTTTTGTTTTGTTTTTTGCTTACATGAATGGTGAGGCTGGAAGAGTTGATGCAGGCTGGGGAGGTTAGGCAAATTGGTGATATAAAAGGACAACAGTGAAAGTAGTAATAAGTAAAAGAATTCTGATTAGATGAATAGTGAATTTTTGTTTTCAGTGTGGGAATCCCACTTTCTAGTTCAGCTGAATTGAATGATTACTTTACCATCTCAAAGACATGGCCCTATTTTTAACAGGAGTTTTACTTTTAGAAAGAAAATGGGCAACACCAATCACTAATTGGCACAGTAAGTTCTTCAAGGAAGATGAGACTTACTTGGTACCTTCCCATTCAATTACTCCTCTTACACCATCATTAGCATCGATAACAATTTGAGAAGCTAAACCTTCCACATCTAAAAGGCAAAACAGAAAGACAAAAATTAAAGAACAATAAAATCAATTTTCTTGATTTTCAAGAATCACAGAAGCATTTATTCAATCGGTACTAATATTACAGTGTCTTTACAAAAAATGTGTAGGAGAAAATGGGAGTGGGCAAGATAACTGGAAAGAGTCCTTACTACTAGAAGTGCAATAATGCGTCTTGAATTAGCACTGTAATATTTAATAATGCATAAAAAAAAAAAAGACTAAGGAAAATGTAGAAAGTTAAACAGCACATAAAACATTAGAAAATAATAAAGTCTAGATTTGCGATGGAATCTTAATTTGTCTTCACTATAAGTGTTTATTACAATGACATTCAATATTTTGCATTTGCCATTCTGAGTATGAGAAAGACAATGAGGAAGAATAATAAATGATTCAGCATTTCATCTTCTATTTGTGCTTCAGTGCCTCATCATACATTCTAATGGCACACCTCAGATTTCACTACAAATACACAACTATTAATTTATTTGTGGGGTGTTCACATACTGTAATATTCTACTGCTCCATAAAGACATACAGGTATTTACAATTAGCCTGAAATCGTAATTGAATACACTGCAGTGTGAAAAACACCAAATAATAGGTTAATGTCAGAAAAGTCTACTAACTTCAGAGACCAGAACTTTACAGTCAAAACTTAATACTTCTCAGAAAATAGGTTGTTGTTTTTCAGACAACCGCACCACACAACTACCTTAACTTACTTGTTTACTTTTTATAAACTTCAACTTACTTTCTAAAACCAAATTGACTTCACCGAGTCTGCCATAAGTATATTATGTTTAGATCCATATACATTTTTCCATCAATTCAGATAAAACTGAACAAAAGTAGAAGATTATTGCCATGAATCTAAGCCTGTCACTATGAGGTAGAGATGACGATGAGCAATAGCTCTACACAGACAACAGAAGTGTTACTGAGGTTTACAAATCCTGAGGGAGTAATGGCAATTAGAGACATTTCTGCTTCACTCCTGCATTTTCTCATGTCACCCTGAAGTCAGATCTGTTCACCCAGGATCTGTAAGAGTTTGCTCACAGACACACACGCGGACACACGTATTTGAGTCAGGCTATTTCTTCTACCAGAAGAATTCACTGACATGTTATGTGAACACATTTTTTCCTTATGACTTAAAACTATTATTTTCTCATTGTAAGTAAAGCTGACCCAATGCAGTGTCACATCAGTGTTAAATGGTCATGGTTCAAGGAGACAGCCAAAGAGAAAGTGAGACTATACAACACTGTTTAGTTTGGATGAATCTTTCATTCTTATATGCTACTCCTTTCATATTTTAGACTCAACTATTCACAAATCAGCAATGAGTCTTGCAAGTTACCTTTCAATCTGTAACGAATTAACTCAGTCACTTCTATAAGCATGCAAAGAAAAGGGAAAAGAGTCAAAGAAGATGTCTGACATTATATAACTAGTCTTTAGTACCACAGGATAATCCAACAGTTCTTAAAGCTAATGACTACTATTCTACTGAATTCTGAAGAAGCAAAATGAGAAGCAGACTAAGCAAATAATAAAGATCATTGCAAGAGTAGGAAAACCATAAAATATGTTTCCTAAAAGTGATAAAAGAATAAAAACAGACTTTTTTAAAAGAGTGAGCAGAGTAGCCACATAAAGTTTTTTTTTTACTTTTTTTTTCCATTTTGTAGTTTGTAAATGAAAATCAGATGAAAAAATCACCAATAAACTTTTCAAATAATTGTCCTTTCCAACTGATAATTACTAACTCCTCTACGAAAATTAATTTAAATTTTCCCAGAGTTTAAAAAGCAAGAGATTAAGTGTAATAATAAATCTATTTCATATTCTATGATGTTTCTTCTAAATAACCATGTCTCATCTCAGCATAGTTGGTAAGTAAGAGGAATAATGGTAATCTCCCAAGGTAATATAATATAAACCATTAAAAAGGAAAAGTAAAAATAATTTGCTATAAGATGTTTTTACCTAGCTTAGGTGGGGATGACGTTGAATGGTTCATGATGAGTTCCACTGAAGTTAAATTAACCAAGGAGAATTCTTGCACCTCTGGTATATCATCCTGCAAAACACAAATACAGTACATCCTCTTCTCATTGTCCTTTAAGAAACTTCCACAGAAGTCACCAAAAAGGATCACACAACAAGTCTCTAATATTACTGTGACACTAGAATTCATTTTTCTGTTTTCCTGAAATAATTTTATTGGGTCTGAAACTGATTATCGTGGAAGAATTAAGTAAGACATTATATATCATGAAAAAGATCCTGTGGTGACGCTAAACTATTCTTGCAAATAAATTACTGACCGATTTTAGAGGCATGTATCTCCAGCAATGAAAAAGTATGAGCCTGTAGCCAGCCATGAAGCACACTGTTCTAAATACTACTAGATAGTTGGTAAAGTTTTAATGAGACAACTTTATTACCTTTAGACAGAGGTAGAGCTGCTTTCTGTGACTATTTGATCCCTTGTGATTTTAATATTAAGATTGAAACCATCTTTCTAAATGATAGTGAAATATAACACAGGGCTTCAAATAATGGCTGCAAGCTTTAGTTCCCAAAATATTACCCTTTTGAAATCATACAGAAAAGTACAGAATTAAAGGGTTTAGAGGTTACCTCTAGAATAGTAATATTTATGGCAACTGATGTTTCTCCTTCTTCTAAAATCAGTGAGCCAGAAGCAGGTACATAATCAGCTCCTGGTTCAGCCACAGTCTCTTCTGTCTGATTACTTACAGTGAGCAATCCTGTAACTGTGGCATAAGTAACATTGATAGTACCTGTTTAATTTGTGAGGAGAAAAAAAAAAAGAAAAAAAAAAATTGTTTTTCAGTTCTTATATAATGTTCACTGGAATGGATAAAGACAAGAGATCAAATTCTCATCCACAAAATAAAAAGACTAACTGCAAAACAGAAGGATTAAAAGAGTTATCCAAAGTACATTGGAGCTAGTGTACCTTTGTTACCGTTATCAATATGCCTTCAATTTGACCTTTGCTGACTTGTCTGTCTGCATAGGACTCAAAAATCATTGGGTCCAAATGCATCCAGAAATTTGAAGTTCTGTGGACCATAAATATGAAATTGCTGAAAGACTAACTGGGACATCTCATGTACCATTAATATGAGTTTTTGCAACAAGGACACTTTTTGGGAATGACAGATATCTAAGAAAGGCTCTAAAGACAGTGCTGGGAAACACAGATTAATAAATCTAGATACTTTCCTGGGTAGATTGACAAACTTCAATAGAGAACAAAATTAGGGGACACATGGATAAATATTACCAAGCAGAAAAGTTATACATTATAGTTTTGAGAATAAAGCCACCTCTCGCTAATCTGGTAGGGTAAGTCAAGTGGCAAACATAAGGAGTATGAACCTGAAATAAAATGATAGATGAAATTAAAAGCTGCTCTATATGAAATAAAATGTAAGAGATAAAAGAGTCCTAATTAATAAATAAGTAACGATGCTTATTTTAATTCAGTGAGAGATCTTGCACTTACTATGAACAATTATCTTAAAACATTAGTTTACTGAATAGTGTTCAAAGAGTACACTAGAGTATGGACTGGTATTAAAAAATAAATGGAAAAATAGTGTCATTAAAATGTCTCTAAAACTCTCTGGTGTCTCCAGATCTTGAAAAGCACTGTAAATGTTACTTCATTTCAAAACAAGTATGGCAAAAGAAACAGCCAGATTATCACCGAGGTGTAAATATAGTCCAAAAAGGCAAATAGGAAATTATTATACATGTTTTCTCACAACATAAGTTGCTATTTTCAGGCAACAAACACAAGATTCATTTTTTTTTTTCATGAAGCACACTATTGTATTGTAGAATTGAATACTATATAGTTTAAAGGATGTTAATGGATAAATTGATTCAAAGAGGAATCAGAAATTGTCAGAGGAGACATAAATTGAATTCAATGGTCTGGACACAACTTTTTCCATGTGACATTCCTAAGGTGCTGACTTCCTGAAATTCAGAGAAAAAATATGTGGGATGTGTGTACATGTCACTTTTCTCATGTTTTTTATTTTTTCTGAAGAGACTAATGCTTTGAGACAGACTCATTAGACAAAAATATGGTAACCTTAATAGCCACCTGATTGTTACAGCTTTCAGATCCCTTGCTGTATTAATGAGGATTATGACTCTAGTAATAAGTAATATTTAGTTTCCAAGTCTGCAGAAAGAAGCTTAGAAGTTCTGAAAAAAATACCAACTGTAACAAAGATTTTTCCAAACTTTCATTATCATGGCTTTTATTTGCCTAATGATAAGCAAAACAAAACTTCCTTTCTCTTGGAGTTGTTATACAGACCTAGAGATCCAAATTCTCTGTTAATAAAAAGCTGAATTGTTTTGTTTTCTTCTGGGATTAAAACCACCCTGGATGTGGAAGCAAAATTCAAAATTCCATGTGGTTCATCACTAGCTTCTACTGTTAGAACAGCTTCATATCCTTGACTATCCAAAACAGCAGCACCTGTAGAAGAAACTCCTGCAAGAGAATCAGTGGACTGCAGTGAATGAAGTGTTATGCAACTAATATTTTTGTCTTACATTATTGTTAATATTACATTTAAATAACGTTCAGTAGCCATGCAAATACCACGAAACCAAAGCTCACTGAAGTATGTGGATGGTGTGGGACCTACACACATATATATACTTACATTCTATAACAAATAGAAACAGAAATTTTATGCATACCAAGTACAAAGTCACAAAAATGTATTAAAAAATAAGAAAACTTAACAGGCCAGTGCCAAATATCAACTTCCCTATATTTTAAAAGGAAATAAACCATTTTCCCAGGAAGTACCTCCAAAAGCTTAAAACTATATTCCACTTCACAATCATTACATCAATAAACTGATATGTTTTCCAACTATTGCTTTGATGAATAATTTTGCTCATCCCGTTGGGCCACAGTGACTCTCGGAAGTTGATAAGGCACCTCGCAGCAACACAATCCATGTCAAGTTAGTTTGGTGTTTGGACATTAATTTCAGTTTGAAGAAAGGTATTTCAGAACGGATGCAGTTTAAGGCTTCTTTTCTCACTATAATTTTAATGGCAAGAATAAAATATTCTGACCACCTTGAATTCAGGGACAGATCAGTAAGTCTGCAGCTTGACAAGATTGTTTAAAAAGATAAAAATATCTGCATGTTTCATGGCAACTCTATCCATGACATATTAGTAAACTCAGTTTGCATTAAGATTAAGGGAAGAAACAACCATTGAATTAAATAGGCAGAGTTAAATCAGGATTGAAAACCATTTAAGTGTATTTGTGGAGACACGGTGGGATTTATATATACATACATAAGGACCAAGCCTATTTCAATAAAATGTTAATGAACTTTGCGTACTTTGCACCAGCTGCAGTTTGCTCAGTCCTATACCTCCAAAATGAAATAATAAAATTAAAAATATTATATTATTAAATGGTATTTTTAAGATGTAGCTGGCTATAGTTCTGCATTACCTTCTGTTTTGATGTTGTATAGGATGACTTGGTATTCTTCTTTTTCTTCAGGAATATGGTCATCCAGCAGATCAACATACAATGTTGTATTCAACGTCCCCTATTTGTTTTAAGGGTAAATTGATTAGCCATTATTTTATAAAACACAAGTGATATCATAATGACAAGTATTTTGAACAATTTCTTTAAGAAGAGTTAAGTATCAAGAATTGTAAGCTCCCTCCAGTTTGTAAGTCAAAAAGTGAGAAATTAAATAATCAAACCAAGAAAGAAGGACTGTTGAAAAGGCACACTTTTTCTCAGATCAGTTCTAATCACACTATTTTCCTGTAGCCAACATCACTGTTTATGGACTTACCTCAGGAAAAAAAAGTATTCCAGAATAGTTTGCAAAATTTTGTTTTACATTATGTCCTACTATCTTCCACTCAACAGTAACATTTCCCAGTCCTGGAGGAGTTCTTACGATGTGGAATTGTAATTGTTCTCCTAGGAATAAAGGACAAGATGCAGTGTTTCAGGGTCTCCTCTTCTACATGTTGGTTATAAAAATGAGAGGTCAAAAACATGCATCACACAGTTAAAGTATTTTTCCTGAAAGATATTGCTATTTTTGTCAGTTTGAATTTCACAGTAGTTATATACCACATTCACTTTTAATGCTGAAAAGAAAAACCTAAACTTAAACTCTTCTAGTTTTTTTTTTTCTGTTTTTAGTTCACACTTGGAAATAATTATGAACATATGAGGGAACTTGGTATAGATGAATAACTTAGAAAGGGAATGTTCATGAAAACATGCGCAAACATTAGAGCAATACAAGTCTGTAAACTGTACAAAACAGTAACTACTGTATGTACCAACAATAATAGTAGTTTTCTACAACAGTTCCCTGGAAAGAATACACATTATCTGAACATTTGCACTGTCTTGTGACTTTATTCAATGCATGCAGAAAAAAATGCTTATAATTATCTGTAAGTTCCATTTATGTGAGTTCGAACTTACAAATATGGTCACTGTTAGAAAACAAAACATTCAGAAAATGTTAATAATTTCTTATAATCTCAGAGGTAATCAGTATTGCTGGACAATGTGCATATAAAGGAAGCAAATACTATGGTATTTTGCACATTTATAACATTTAACCCCAAAGGCACTTTAATTAAAAAGAGTAGACCTCTTAGTAGGCTTTGTAAAATGTGGAAATTGTTTTATATTCACAAGTTTTTCACAAAATTTCCATTAAATATTTTAAATGTGGACATGTGAAATTAGCATGTTATATCAACATGGAATAGATCAGTAGGCAATATTTTGCAAAACATTCACAATAGAGGACAGATGGTTATTTATAATAGGTAGGTACATGGCATTCATATTTCATATGCATTTTTCAGGTCCACAGAATTTAAGTTCAACAGCACATTTTGTCCTGCATTGGCTTTCAGAGACATGAAATATGCAGAAATCTACAATTCTGAGATTTTTGAAAACAATACATGAGATTTCTTTTGCTTATTGAAGAATTAACAAAACATAAGATAATGTTATAATAACATTATGCTGCCCAACTAGTCCCTTTGATTATGCAATTTAGAGAGCAGCAACTTAGGATGCTGTCTTGCTATTCTACTGTATTACCTTACAGAATTGTACAGCATTGTACAGCTAAAACTGGCAAGAAAAATCTGAAAATTTTCTAGTTACATTTATTTTTTGTAAGGAAGAGTCAGAGATATGCATGTATATTGGCTACCAATGAAAGAGAAAGGAATTCTTAACTTCAAGAGCCCTTAATATACTTAAATAAAATTTAATATTGTAAAGAAGTAATACAAAAACTGTATACACCCATTTTCAAATACATAAATGTGCTATTCAGCCCCAACATTTCAAACTTCAGTTAAGTCTCAGAGATGTCAACATTGATGTCGACATTGATGTCGACATCTTTGGCTTAAGTTGGTCCATGTTGCTTCTAAGAAAATTAAGGAATTCAAAATTTATTGATATCACAAGGATTCCACTTCTACAGTCAAATATCTGGATGGTAGACTCCCAATTTACAGGTTCCTCTGAGGCTAAATCATTACAGTGTTTAACACTGCACTGCAATCCACTATGTTCTATTTGAGAATTTTGCATATCCATTACAAAGAAATAAAGATTTAAAAGAAAAGTGGTTTCAATGGTTTAGTACCATTGGGAAAACACACACACACACAAATAAGGCAAAGCTTATTTCAATATATCTCTATAAGTTATAATGAATTTTCATTGAAGACTGGGAAAAATGCTTTATGATATAGAAAGCTGTTCCACTATAATCCAAACACTGAGAAGAAACTTGAAGTCATTATTACAGATTCCAAGTAGTTATTTACTGATCCATGTTTCCTACCAGCTTTACCAAGATTTTTTTGGTATTCCTATCCAGAAGAAATGCTAATATGAACACTAATTGATTTCTGAAGATTGAAAGTGTTATTAGGCTAAATTCAATATTTTTTTTAATATTTAATCCTTATCCATACTTTTACATTTCTACATTGTGACTTAATAAGTGATGCATCTCTTACATAGAGAAACAAAGAGGTGGGTATTTATCGCTGTGAAGAAGGGAGCATCAGCCGCTCTCCTCTTCCTCATTACTTTAAGCTACTGCAGTGCATTTTCTTGTAATACAGTTACACAACTGTCGCAGACCCCTGTCCAATAAAAAAATACTACACTTATCCTCAATAAGGTAAAAAATAACATGCACATTGTGAAAACAAAATGTATTCACTTAACAGAAAATTTTCAATAACACAATAACTGTAAAAGTAATGATATTTGGATTTATGTCTGGTAAATTTTGCTTTCGAATGAAAAAAATATTTTGACAAACTAAAATAATCTAAATGCCTTAGCTCTTTTGCTCTTTCTCTATTTCTCCCTTTTTCTCTCTCTTTTTTTTTTAATCAAAGACACTTAGTTCACTTGTTTTGTTTCTGGCTGGAAGGCAATGAACTATTTCTTTTCACAACCTGGAAAAATAATATAATAATAACTATATATAATAATAGAACTATAGCCAAGTACTTCAGTTTCAAGCAGCCAGCATTTGGTAGCATGCTATGAATAACATTTAACCAGTTGAAAGTATTCAGGGACTTTGGGACTGAGACAGTTTGTATTAATTCCTTGTGCTCATTAACAGCTCTTCTTAGCTAATCATATCACATCTGGCTTGGCACAGAATTAACACAAACCATACCTAGATAAAAAACCAAAGGTTATGATGCCCTTTCATGTTGGGAAAACAAAACAAAAAACCTTTGGTTGAGAAAGCCATTTTTCTTCAAACAGAAAATGTAGTGCACACATTAGGGGACAAGTTCCTGTTTTGTGAACTTTCCCTGCCCATCAGTTCAAACATCAGAGAAACGTGATACTGCAATACACTGAGATTCCATCAAAGGCCACCTAAAGCAATCACCACCAGTACTATTATCATCCTATGCAAAACTGCATCAAACTGTAGATGAAACATGCCGTGTATTCTTTAAAACAATAGTAGAAATGTTTAGTACATACCAAATTATTATTGTTCTTTCTCAAATGTTTGCTTTCTCTTATAATTGCTACTTCCCAAATCATCTGCCATAAAAAAACATCAGGTTCATGGGACAGACAAAGGGAAGATGTTACCCTAGTGTTTCTGCAGGAATGTTTTCTAGAATATTTTAAATTCTTTGTAAGTCGCTGATAGATCTGATTTGCTTATGACTATTAGGTGTGTGTATGTTGGCAGTCATGAAGTGGGCTGGCAGGAGCCTCGTGCAGGCCAACAAAGAGAAGGGCAGAGTCCTGCCCCTGGCGGGGAGCAGCCCCAGGCACCAGGGCGTGCACCCTGATGGAGAGCAGCTTGACAGAAAGGGCTTGGGGTCCTGCTGGACACTGCACTGGGCAGGAGCCAGCAACATGCCTTGTTACTAAGAAGGCTGATGGCATTCTGGGCTGAATTAGGCCAAGTATCCCTAGCAGGCTGAGAGAGCTATCCTTCCCCTCTACTCTGCACTGGTGAGGCTGCACCTGGAGCACTGGGTCCAGCTCTGGGCTCCCCAGTGCAAGACAGACCTAAACGTACTGGGAAGACTCCAACAGAGGGACACCGAGGTGATCAAGGGAAGGGAAGAGAGGCTGTGAGAGCTGAGACTGCTCAGCCTGGAGAAGGGGAGGCTCAGGGGGATCTCATCAGTGTCCTTCAATACCTGAAGGGAGGGTGGAACAGGACAGAGCCAGGCTCGTGTCAGTGGTGCCCAGGGACAGGACAAGAGGCAGCGGGCACAAACTGGAGCACAAGAGGTTCCCTCTGAATATCAGACAGCACTTTTGTGCTGTGTGGGAGCACTGGCACAGGTTGCCCAGAGAGATTGTGGGGTCTCCCTCCTTGGAGATACTCAAAAGCCTGGACATGGTCCTGAGCAACCTGCTCTAGGTGGCCCTGCTTGAGGGGGAAAGGACCAGATGACCTCCAGAGGCCCCTTCCAACCTTAAGCATTCTGTGATTCTATGAATGCTTGCAAGAGTTCAAAGTACATGTCAGGTATGTGGATATTCACTTCTTGCTGGTGTTCTCTGAACAGTGAAACACAATCATTGTGAGTCATTATCAACTGAAAGCACAAAGATGGAAACTGGCATTAAAATTTGAGCGTGGTCAACACAAAGAACACACCTTCACAACCAATAACAGATCTTGAGGCTGTATGGAAGCTTATAATTCCTGCCACATTGTCACTTGCCAGAATAATCACTGTGACAGTGTCAAAACTGGGCAAAATTCGACTCCCTCCTTCAGTATGGACCAGGCTGATTTCAATACTTTCATCATCCTCTGGCTCTGGATCATCTATAATGGGCAGCGTGACCATCTTCTTTGTTTCACCTACAAGGAGAAGAACGTATACAACCGTGTGTCCACTTGGAAACCACCTTGTAAAAAGACTCAATCATCTCATTTTGAAAATAATTAAATACATAAAATATATTAAAATTGCATGAAACAAACTTATTTACCTTTCTGGAAGTCAGTGAATGTCATTATGAAATTTTATCTAATTACTATTGATCAGTCACATTAAGCCAATAAAACGATCACATCATTAAATATACTATGTAGAAATTAATTATATAGGAATTATTTCGGAGTGCCTAGAATTCTTTATTTTCATTACAAATTCTATGACTTTAAAATTTAACTTAGAAAAGGGGAATATCATTCTTGAAAAAAAAATAAATTGCCAGGTGCTAAGCTCTCCGATGAACCATTTACACAAGGGTGTACATTCAATATGAGTACATTTACTGAGCCAGGGAATGCATTGAAATGGGATGACATTTTGTTAGTTCCTTGCCTTTGGGACTATCAAAGAATAATAATGTAAGCAGCAAACACCGTTAATCTCTAGTCGCTATATATCCATTAAAATTTACAACACAATCCTGTTGTTCAGTGCGTGTGCATAACCCAGCTGTGTTTTATGATCATTAGAATATCAATTTACAGAATACATATGTATTTCCTGCTAGATTGTCTTTCAAAATACTTCAAAATCAGTTTTTACTAAACTTATAACTGGTAATGTAATTACATGTCAGCCTCACAATCATTGCCAGCAGCCATGCCTTACTATTCAGATGATTTATCAAGCTAGCACACTAGAATCTTTACTACGCACCTGGAAATTGCTTTCAAAATATCAGTTCGATTAACTCAGACTTTGAAAAAATAAAATACAGCATAAAATACAGCATGCTGCATGGTACTTAAGTAATGTCTGAGAGGGACTTGTTTGTCCTGTTTGCAATTCTTTTAAATATGTTCTGTTATGTTACGTTTAAATATGTTTTGTTATGTTACAATATGATCTCAGAATTTAAAGAGATGTCATGAAAAATTAGTACTGTAGTGACCGAGGGCTAACAAAAGACCACTTAGGCCTGATTCTCATTTCCATTATCCTTGCTGTAACAACTATCTTCGACTTTATTAATCCTTACTTATGTGGTAAAGGAAATCTTTATAGTGCAATATTTATACTGCAATATTTCTTTAATAAAAACCCTTAGGTATTTATTGTGCTTAGATATTTCATTGTGCTTTGCTACCACTGTGTGTGTTCTGCAAGATAATGCTACATGCTAATGAACAACCATACTCTTTTGCACGTGTATCCTTAGCATTCAGGAAAATTTAGCCTAAGAAGAAGATATCAGTTGTCAAAACATCCACAGTATCGTGTACTTGTCACGTTCTTTTTTCTTTTTCTTAGTTTTACAAAACAGAAGCCAAAACGAGAGCTTGTCTCACCTTCAGCAAACACCAGAGTCTCACCGACACCTATAAAATCCAAGTTTGGAGTAGCAGTCCCACCAATGACACGCCATTCCACTGTCACTTGTCCCAGGCTGCCTTCTGTTCTGTGTATCATTAGCTGCACGTTGGTCTGAGGACGTTCCTCTACTTCAACATACAGACCTTTCTCTGTTGCATTGGGACTTACACTGTAGATCTTAAACACTCCAAATGCGTCTCCATTCATCATTATGATAACTGTGGAGGTATTTGGCTGTCCTATGGTTGGTTGGTTTTTTGAGCTGGCTGAGACGTTCATCAGTTCTGCTTTCAAAAGGGTTATAGTGAATCTCTCATCCAGTTCTGGCAGGCTGTCAGGCAGTATGGTAACTGTTAGATTTGCAGACTCTTCCCCTTCCTGCATTATGGCCCACTGTCTTGTAACAGGTTCATAATCACTGCCAGCGATGGCTTGTGTGCTGAAGAGGGCGAATGCACTGGTAACGTTTTTCTTGTAGGTCCGGAACCCTGAAGTGTTGTTAGTTAATGGGCTGATATCTGACGTCAGCCAAAGGCAGAGAGGAATCCCTGAGGCACTGGAAAATGTAAAGGCTGAACATGCTTGTTCTTTTAGGCACTGAGCTGCACAGGAATACACAGGGTCACTTGCTGCTGACACATTCACTCTGGTCTTGGATGGTTTGTCAGGAATTCCTTGTACAGGAGGCTCGTAGTAGGCCAGGATATCCTGACCTTGCTCCACAGCAAGAGCTACAACGTCAGTCTCAGAAGTGCTGTAGAAAATCTGCAGCTGACCAAATCTTCCCTCACTAAAAGACATTATAATAAAATAAAGTTCTGTTAGTTGACAAAGGATGTCTAATATTCTACATGTTTCTGGGTTAATAATAGAAGTGAACAAAATCAACTGACCCTTTCTGAATTGCTGAAAAATTCCAAATAACACATCAAAATGCATTCCCTTTGAAACTAGTACCAGAATAACTGAGTTATCTTATTTTTTTGTGGATAGCAAGTTTGATTATTTATAGCTTAGGTAGTAGTCTGTTAAGAATGCATATTTGTAAACATTTGGTTCTAGGAGTTAACTTAGTCTTCTTCAGGACTTGGCAGCTCTCCTTACTTGCAAGGAAGAAAAAGCCGGTGACACCCAGACTTATCATCCTTCCTCTAGGATCACATGCATAAAACCTGTTTTCCTTCTCTTATTTTCATCCTGTAAGGGCTGGCCATTTTGTCCTCCTGTTCAAATCACAGGAACAGGCTACCATGCAGGTTTAAATGATTTGATGATTAAACGGACAAAATGAATAGTACACTGTGTACGCTGAGTTTACATTGTGCATTTCAATGTATACTACGTTTAAGTAATTTATGTAATACACAGACATCTACTTCAAAAACAATGTGTTTGAAATGAAAATACATTGAGATGGCAGATCAAAGAATTGATGCACATATTTTTATGAGAGGAGCATGAAATTTGACATTATAGTGGAAACAAAAGTGAAGAATAAATAGTAATTACAAATAAAGCAAACATTATACAAACCTTCGCCTGACTGTTATGTTTGCCAGCAAATTTCTTTCTAGTGGCTCCTGAACTCGATATAAGGATTGATGAAAGAAAACTGTGCCATAAGGATTATCATTGGCAGGTATTATAATACTTGCCACGCCATCTAACCCAATAGCACCACCATTGGAGGCCTGAGTTAATTCTACACGGACAATCTCAAAGAGAAGAAAAGAAAAAGAAGTAATGCAGCTAGACAATTTGTGGTTTTTCTAACAATAATTACAAGCAAAGTATAACATGAAATTATAGCACCTTCCTGCCGGAACATTTCTTGTTTTCCATCATACATATTTCTAGAACAAGTCAAAATTAATACCATCTTCAAGGAAGATGTAAGTGCTTGACTTACTTCTTCTATTTCTGGAACATCATCAGCCAGGATTTCCAATAGTAGCATCTGAAAGGCTTCCCCAGGGGCAAAAGTAATATTGCCTGAGGCAACCTGCAAGTCCTCATCAGCAGGGTGTCCACCAATGGTAGCAACCCACTCAACAGTAACGTTACCAAGTGTCCCAGCATTGCGGATTACTGGCAGATTTATGGGTACTGATCCAGATTCAGGCTCCTCCACAGTAAATTCGGTCATCTGGAACACTGAAGTGCAGCACAAAGAGGTGTATTTCATTAACAGTAATATTTAAAATAAAAACACCATCCTAGTTACTGAATTATATATTTTATTTCACTTGATTGCATTCATTTGCACAATTAAAAAAATGTTAATCAGGTTTAAACTTCAAATTGAACTTTCAGTATCATTTTATCTGCAAATAAAATTGGCATGAAAATTCAGCCCCCACCCAAGAGTTTATTCCAATGTATCCATTGTTCAAGGCTAGCCATGATCTAAGTTTTTAGAAGACGGTCAGAAGGTAATTTTTCCCAGTGAGGAAATTTTTTATCATTTTTTATGTCACGTATGGAAAAAATGTGTCAACATATTCCATCTAAATTGTTTCAAATATAAGTCTTTCTTGTATAAAATCTTTAGTTGTTAAGAATGAAGTTAATGAATTATCCATGTGGAATTATTTACTTTTGTCAATTTCCTTTACATTTTGCTGATAAAATGGAATAACTGAAATAAAGTAGGGTACTAAAGGGAGAAAGAGTAAGTCAAATAAAATGGCTGGAAAACATACACCAGAAATACTGAAATAGAAAAAATAAATAGAAAAGATAAATTTCTAAAATGTCATTAAATTTTTGAAATTACCATTTTTTTCTCAAAACCTGTGTAATGAAACTATTTTTGGAAAGTGTCCACAATCCATTTTACTGATAATGATAGAAAGAAGAAAAACTACAATAACTAACAACCAGAACATACAAGAACGCAATTTAAGTCATATTTGTACTTTCCAATTTCCCCAGATATTTAAACCTGCTTTGCCTGATTATTTTGTAAAACAATGACACTGCACTATCTAAACAGGTTTTGGCATGTAAACTTAAGCTTCAAGCTATTGCAGAAATGCAACATTTAGAATAGATAAAAAAATACAAATTAAATTAAAATCCATCCCCATTAGGAGACTCCAAAATCCACCTTCGTCTCACAAAATCTTGATATATAAGTTGACTGAATGCTTCAATTTCGCTATATAAGGGCACCATTTGCCCTTACTTACACGTTTTAATTTAGTTTATCTTATTTTGTCCTTTACTGTGTTCATCCAGACTTCCCTTTTTGTATTCTGAAAATTTTTATTCCATTGCCCAGTAATAACTCACCCACAAATCAGCAGATTGCTACTGGACAAGAGAAAATATGCAAATAAGACTCATTTACCAAAGGATCCAAACGGGTCATCAGAAGCCTCAATGGTTATGACTGCCCTCGTCAAAGATCCAAGCAAGGCTCCTCCTGTCGTTTGATTCAGCAGCTGAACATAAAAGGACTCCTCAACTTCAGGATTGATATCATTAATTATATAAATTGGCACAGCTTTACTTGTTTCTCCTTCTAGTAAGACAACATCTGATGAGGCTACACTGTAGTCCTCACCTAGATTTGTACATGAAAAAATAACAAAACAATCAAAACACAGAAGAATATTAAGGCATTCTGGTTCATTATGAAACATCACTAATGTTTATCAGCACTAATATTTATCTGTTCTTTTTGCATTCCCTTGTGTTCATATGTTGGTGTGTTTTTTTGTGTTTTTTTTTTCTTTATCTTCATACCCAGAAAATACAATTGTTTATTTCCTAGTGCCTTTTAGATATCTGGATGGATGAAAATAAATCTCATCTTGGCCAAAACAGAGTTTACACTGTCAGTCCAAGAAGCAATTACAAAAGGTCCATTATTATCTTCCATTGAGAAGATCACACAACTGTGACATTTCTATATTTGATTTCTGATAGTTGTCTGGCTTTCCAAGAGATAAAATGAAACAGAAGTACCTTTTTCAAAGGAGATTTTACTAAAGGACATAAGGTCACTCCTTCCCTCGTGGAGCTTTTCAGGGATCACCTGAGAGCTTTACCTTTCATTTGCAAAGTAAAAGTCTTCTTGAATTGTGCTTAACATTTGTCTGTTTCACAGAGGAGTCACCAGCTCTCAATTTCCCTCCAAGAAACTCAAATAAGCCATGTATGGTAGGTTGAAATATGTACAAAGGACTAAGTACTAGCTATATATACTACTACAGGATTTTTTATTTTATTTTATTTTTTTGAGAAAGTGAGTGGCCACCAGGGAAACAAACAGCCAATTCCTTTCCTTAGTTTTCTTGCTAGATTCTTCAGTGATGATATCTCTGAGTTTTTTTAAATTTGATGTAAGGTCTCTTCTATAGGACCTGAATTCCTGTCTCCTAAGTACACTCAGTAAGTATCTCACACTTTGGTATTTTTTCTACTTGTTTTACTAGACTGCATTCAATACACACTTGCTTGCTTTGGTTACTCGAAGCATACAGTATGCTCTTTCTGGTTTAACACAGAATGTGTATTTCTGCTATTTTGATTTCTTACCAGCTGTTGCAGTTATTGGCATAGCTTTGAATTTCACAGAAACATCTGCAAAAATTCCCCCAGTTCTGGTCACGTTAATGATTGGTCCAACATAATTTTCAGCAACTCGCACAGCTGAAGCTGAAAGCTGAAGTGTTCCAAAAGCATCATCATTGGCATTGATAATTACATGAGCTATAGTCTCACCCACTGATCCAAGACGAGGAGAATTTACAACTGAAATATAAAAAAAACCTCTTAGAGCAAGCCTGAAATGCCTCCTATATATGGCTATACTGTTCATATACATACACCTGAGTTTAGTGGATGGCCACTACTAGCTTTCAATAAAATTTTCATTTTAGATTTGGACAAAATATAACTACAAACTGCACAAGCATATTTTTGATGTTTGAATTATATTATGTCAGAAAATCCACATTCTTACTAACTTATTATTCTACCCTGCTGTGGAGCATACAAAACACCAGTTCTTTGAAGAGGTGAGGTACTAGCAAAATTACTTATTTATTTGTCCATAGGACAATAGAATTTTACACTAGCAATGATGAACTATAAGTAACCTTTCAGTTTCCCAGTAGAATTTTTTGTAGTGTTTCCCTTAAAAATCAAGATTAATGTGGGAGAGTCATGGGGGAGAGGGAAGGGAAATTAGGCATGCCAAGAAGCTCTTAAGCATAAATAAGGCTGTAATGACCTGAATTTATCTGATCGGGCAAACATCCTCTACGCTAAAAAGCCAGCATGAAGCTGCAATTCTACACCACTTAATGTTTAAAAGGCTTTTTTCGCTTTCAGTAAGTGCAACTAGCTTATTTCCTATCATTGTGCTTTACAGAAACAACAGGTGAGCAGGTATTAGCACACAAAACCAATACAGTAATACAGTTGGCCTAAAACACCTGGGATAAAGCAGATGCAGAAGGGAGAAAGAAATGTCCACCCCTGACAAAATTTTGTGGTAAAGGAAATATATGCTGACACACAGAATCTTCATACTTAATGTGAGATACTCTGACATATAACTTACAGGATTCTTAACTATACAGAGTTAGGCAGAGGTAAAATTTTACTGTAATTTCAATTGCTGCATTTTATCCTATTAAATATAAATATTAGCCTACATATTTAAGCTTTTGGTTTACATATGAAAGACACTTACTTGGCCGATCCTGTACTTTGTCGATCAAAACAGTATTGTTTAGCTCCACAAAAACAGATTCTGACCTCTCAGGATCATAATCATCCAAAATAGGCAAAGATATTGTGGCTTCGCTTTCATTGGCTGCGAAGATCACATAACCAGTAATGGGTATATAATCTTCTCCTTGTATTGCTCTAACAACATCAGGTGGAAGAAAGGGTGACTTTTCATCATCACCTAAAGTTCTGTATGTAACCACTACTGTACCAAGAAGACCACCAAGCCTTACTATTGTCAGGGAGATATTTTTTGTTTCTTCCTCAACTTTTATTGGTCTGTTTCTCTCAGAAAAGATGAACAGTCCATATGGATCATCATTAGCTAAAACTGTTAATGTTGCATTAGTGTGATTTCCAAGACGACCACTGGACACATTGATGATCAAAACTGAAAACACCTGATCCAGTTCAGGCACGTTGTCAGGAGAAACTTGTATGGTAATATTTGCTCTCACTTGGCCAACATCAAATGTTACATTCCCATATGCAGAGACCAGGTCTTCTGTAAGATCACAGACTATGACCCAATACAGAGTCACCTCAGACAGGGCCCCATGAGTTCTCACAACCTAAGTGGAAAACACAAAGATTTATGTATTTCTTTGTACTATAAGAAAGAAGAACATAAAAGTGTAAAATGGCATACAGCAAAGTCACAGAATCACAGAATATCCTGAGTTACAAAAGATCCACAGGGATTATCAGGTCCAACACCTGACTCCACACAGGACCACCCAAAATCAAATCGCATGTCTGACAGAGTAGTCCAAATGCTTCTTGAACTCTGGCAGCTCAGTGCTGTGACCATGTCCCTGGGGAGCCTGTCCCAGTGCCCGACCACCTCTGGGTGCAGAACCTTTCCCTAACACCCAGCCTGACCCTCCCCTGTCCCAGCCCCATGCCGTTCCCTCGGGTCCTGTCGCTGTCCCCAGAGAGCAGAGCTCAGCGCCTGCCCCTCCGCTCCCCTCGTGAGGGAGCTGCAGGCCGCCATGAGGCCTGCCCTCGGCCTGCTCTGCTCTGGGCTGAACAAACCCAGGGACCTCAGCCGCTCCTCATACTTCTTGCCCTCTAGACCCTTCACCACCATAGTAGCCCTCCTTTGGATGCTCTCTAATAGTTTATGTCCTTCATATATTGTAGCACACACAGTGCTAGAGGTGAGGCTTCACCAGCACAGAGCAGAGCAGGACAATCCCTTCCCTTGACCATCCAGCATTGCTGTGCCTTATGCTCCAGAACACAGTTGACCATTTTGGCTGCTAAGGCACACTGCTGGTTCATATTTCTCTTGCTGTCAAGCAAAACCCCCAGATCCCTTTCCATGGGGCTGCTCTTCAGCCTCTTGTCCCCAGGCCTGTCCGTACAGCCAGCATTGCCCCTTGCCAGGTGCAGAATCCAGCACTTCCTCGTTTAACTTAATTCCAGTCAACTGTGACCTCTCCAGACTCCAAGACTATTGAAAAATTATTGAGAGAGGTCTTGCAATGACATCAGCCAGCTCTTTCTGTACTTTGGGATTAATCCCACTGGACCCCATAGACTTATATGCATCCAGCTGGAGCAGCAAATCCTGCACAAGTTCAAAGTTGGCTGGGAGTTTATCATCATCACAGTCCTGAAATTCAGAGCTTTGGGTGTCCCCGAGCCCATCATTGGTGTTAAAGACAGAGGCAAAGAAGGCATTAACCTCTGCTTTATTGGCGTACTTATTTGTGAGGTTACCAACCTCAACAAGTAATGGATCAATGTTTTCTCTGCTCCTCCTTTTGCTGTTAGCATACTTTAAAAAAAGCACTTTTTGTTGTCCCCACAGTACTGGCCAGCTTCAACTCTGAGTGAACATCACCTCTGTAGTCCTTGTTCAACTGACCTTGCTTCCAATGCCCACAGATTTTCCTTTTTCGCCTAAATTCTAGAATAAGATCCCTGCTCAGCCAAGCTGGCCTTCTGCCCAGCTTGCTCAACTTCTGACTCTTTGGAATTGCCTGTTCCTGTGCTCTTAAGAGGTGTTACTTAACTAACCAGCACTGATGGACTCCAATACCTTCAAAAGCAGGTTCCAAGGGGACCTCACAAACTAGTTCACTGAGTAGTCTGAAGTCTGCTGTCTCCATAGCTAGGGCTGAACTTTTGCTGGCAGTTTTCCTCCTATTACCAAAGATTTTAAACTCAGCCATCTCATGGTCACTATGGCCAGGACAGCCTCCAATCACCACTTCACCCACAAGACCCTCACTGTTTACAAGCAACAAATCTGGAGGGCACCTTTCTTAGTCAGCTTCCAGAGTAACTGTACCAACAAGTCATTGTTAACGTGCCTCAGGAATTTCCAGTACCTGTTTGTATTGGCTGTATGGTATTCCCAGCTAACATCTGGGAAGTTGAAGTCACCCACAGGGACAAGGGCAGATGACCTAGAGATATCCCTTAGTTCATTATAGAATAATTTGGCAATGTTGTCCTCCTGGCTGGGTGGTCTATAGCAGACTCCCACAACAACTTCATCTTATTGTTATAACTTATTTCCATGTCCCTTAATCCTTACCCGGAGGATCTTAAGCATGTCATTGCCAACTGCAAGCTGCACACAATCCAGCCCCTCCATTATATACAGTGCAAAGTCATTGACATGATGAGTTAAAAATAAACTAATTTTAAAAACAGTGTAATCTTTATCATCTTAGCTTTGCTGTATTTGTTGTGTCATCAGCACTTACTTTAAAATATTCATACCTCAAATGTAAACAAGTAGAAGTAAATTTAAACTTATATAAAACATTTTAGTTTTAAGCTGAAAGATACACTTTAGAAAGTGAAGTATAAAATGTCAAGACAAATGTACATGATAAAGTTAAGTTAAAATGCTGTAGACCTATTATAAAAATATTGCAGAATGCTCTGTAAAATAGACATAAAAGAGGATTGCATAGCAATATGAGACCCAAAACTTTCTAACCTGCAACATAATATTGCTATCTCCATCTTCAGGCTCAGTTCCATTTACCGAGAGTGACTCAGTACTGAACTCAAAGACGCCATGAGCATCATCAGAAGCCTCAATAGTCACAACGATGTGGGATGCAATTCCCAAGCTGGCTGTAAGTGCAAGTGCCAAAATGAGTTATTTTTTTATACCATCTTTTCTTAAAAGCTAAGGAAGTTTGTTACAAAAAGCACACAGAAAAGCATAACTGGAATATTTCTGCTGTTTTGCATTTTGTGGTGTGTTTTTTTTTTGTTTTAAATGTGGAATAATTATCCACATGGATAAGGAACTCACTTTCAATAATGCAGTCCTGGCAGCCCTTCTATGGAACAACACTCCAAAGCAACATATAAAATGCAAATATTTTAAGAGAGGATCAAAAATAAAATTACTTGTCTAATTAAGGAAAATGAACTAGAATTTAGGGTAGGGGAGAGTTACGTGGTAAAACACAGTGTAAGCAGTGCAGACAGGACAAAAGCAGGTACTATTTTAACTGAAGCTGGAACAAAGAAAAAGCTAGTCCAGGAAATTCTACTACTGTAATGATCATCTTGTGTGAGATAACTTGCTGCTTAGAAAGAGAAAGAGCCTGGCATTTTAAAAAAAATCTGGAAACACAGAAGAGGAAACAACACTTCCCAGGAAGTTCCAAAAAGTGGTTAAACCACAGACTTACTCTCAGGTTCAAACTGAACTCCTTTGTATTTTCAAATAAAACAGAAAATCAGGCTGTCACTGTGGAATAAATTATTTGATTTCGATAATGGGTGCTAACACAATATTTTCAGGTCTCTAGGGTTTAATTCAAAATCCGCCATCATTAGCGTTTCCCTCATAGTAGGTGCTTTTGTTTTCATCTTATTTCTGCATATTGTATGTTTTTAATTTTCTCAAGATTAAATTATCTTTGTTTTCTGTATGTTGTGACAAAAATAGACTTCAAAAATGAAAAATAATCAAAGCATTCTTTTAGAAAAAAAAGAGCTAACACCACTTTTTATTAAGAGTATTTTTGAGATGCAGAGATCAAAGCATAAAGCAAGTGGCAAAAGAAAGTATCAAAACACACAGTCAGGTAATTTTTAAATTACCTTAAATTTAAAAAGTTTCTCTCCTCTTTGCTCTCCAGAAAATTTTACAAAATTTACAAACAAAGCTAATTTTTCTAACTACTTCTGGAATAACTACATTGTGTTCTATAAAAATACAGCTTTGAAGATAGAGAAGCTGTTATTTTCTGTATTACGGTTAGTATTGACTGTTGTTGAAATTAAGCCTTTTTTAAAATGGGAAAGAATGTTTTGACAGGACTCTATGATATATCTCAAACCACAAGCAAAATAACACTATGATAAACTGTGTCAGTAGTGTAGTTCATGAGGGATATTACAGTTAGCATAAAGAAATAAAGATTAATCCAAAATGCTTACCATGCTGATGGACAGTTGGAAGGAAGAAATCCATGTTCCCATCACCACTACCACTGCCATCATTTCTAAAGAGCTCAGCAACTTTAAGATGACAGACATACAGATATATACACATATATACATTTATAAATCAGAGCGCAAGCAAAGAGAAATTTAAACTATTCTGGACAACAGGAAAAAAAGAGGGAAGCACTCTAGGAAGGTATCAACTTTGCTTCTGAAAGTGTACAGGAGTTCTAATAAAGACTGAAATATTTACATATGCCACCTCTTACTTAATTTATGACATTGGAAATAGCAATGGGAAGTCAGAATGAAAGAAAACACATACACATAGTTTATCTTTCCTCTCTTTCCCTCTTTGTGTCCCCATTTTGTATTTCCCCTTTCTCACTCCTAACTGAGGCTTGTCATGGAGGAATCTAAATTGAAAAAAAAAAAAAAAAAAAAAGGTAGGGGAGACGATAAAGTCCCTCAAGCTCCTTATTCTAATATTTTCTCACAAAGTGAAAATGTTGGGAAAATCTGCAGAAAACTTAACTAATGGGGACTTCATAAGCTTTGTGTTTGTGTTGGAAAGGCCAAAAAGAAGGCTCATTTTAAAAAGGCTATATAGTTACTGGATTACTAAAGTTAGTTGTAAATTTTCTGTCACAACAATTTGAAAGAGAAAAGTTTGACTCCTTTTAACAAAACAACTATTCAACCAAAAAGACAAAATACGTGAAAAGTCTCAAGACTTTACCAAAAGAATCACTGAGACCATGTTGCACCATAGACACATACAATCATAGCAGAGAGCTGGATTAATTCAAGGAAATCTGATACATCCTCCCAGAAGGGACCACACTTGCAATTTCTGAATTGTTTAAAAAAATAACATCAGTTTAAAAAAAAAAAATCAATTTATGGCTGTCAGTGTTTCTAATTACTTTTCCCTCCAACAAGCTTTACAATCTCCGTTAAAATTTTTCTCAAATGGAAAAAAAAATCTGTAAGGTATTCAGGGGTTTATGTGGCAGCACCACTATGCTTTGCCGTCCCTTCAGACTAGCCCTTCAAACCAATAATTCTTTCAAGTGTTTGTCTTGTTCTTACAGACAGTTATCTACGAGCTACCTCTGCAGCTACAGCTCAGCAAACTCCCTATGGCCCTCAACATCCACAGCCTATTACTGCTATAATCCATTTGACCTATGTATTGCAGTTCTTCTGATTTCACTCATGTGGAAGAAAAAACAAAACAAAACAAAAAAAAACCAAAACAAACAAACAAAAACACAACACTTTGACTGTTTAGCCTTAAATATTTTATAAATATTCCATATTTTTGAAATGCAACATATTGCTAATATATTTTTGCATTATTTTAGTTCTCATTACCAACCATGAAGTTATACAAAGTGAAAAGCAGCAATTGCCTTTAGATGACCTAACAGATGGCAGTGATACACTTTCCCTAATACATGGTAATAATATACTTGCTATGGGATCTGGTTGTTTCCACCAAGGATTAAGAAAAGAACTGAGGAACAGTTCTTCCCTACGAAAAAAGACAGCTGTATGGGGGTGGGGATGTAGAGGTGCTTTTTGTTTGTTTTCAGAAATAACATAGAAAATAATGCCAAGAAAGACAAGATTTTTATGAACGAGTAGAGGTCATGAAAATACAACTAAGGGACTGATATATGTGCCTTACCTCCTCCCTCTGGGTTCAACAGCTCCACTTTAAACGTTTTTTCTAATTCAGGAATAGTATTATCAGTGATGTTAACAGTAATGTACTTGTATCTTTCTCCTGGCTGAAATTCCAGTGTACCCACAACAGCCTGCAATATAAGAGCTCTTCATATTTTCGTTCAAGTCTAATGTTTTCATCCATGTAAAAAAAAGAAACAGAACCTTCATTTTGTCTTTTTCAAAACATCTACTTTTCCTCACTTAAGCTTCAAAAAAAAAATCTGAAAAATCTGTTTTACAAAAGAAAAAAAAAAGAAGAAGACATCTAAGTTGACATACTGGTGAGCATCTGCATTCATGTACATTTTTCTTATTTTTCTGCACAAATGATCAGTTGGACAAGCAAGTGCAGATACATGCAGGTTATTTTGCTAGGCATATACAAATCCCAGTATGTACAAGCATAATGTTAACCTGTACATGCACTTGAATAATATGGTCTGTAACAACAGCAAAACTCACAAATTGCTACACTGGAAACTCTGTTAAGAAAAAAAAAAAAAGTTCAAAACCAGAGGCTTTTCCTAGACAATGCAACTTACTGCAGAGAAAAGAATGGAGAAGTCACATGATGTATATTTTTAAGTGAATATTACATATCCATTTGCCACATCACCTTGTAAAGTAGTCTTTCTGTGAAAGAATCATAGCTGGGCTAGAGCAGTCAAACTGAAAGCTATCTCCACGATAAATAACTCTAATTAATTCCAAAACAATTATACCACCTTGGCAGTTGCCATACCTGATAATCTTTGGGACTGAAAGCTGTGACTGGCACTGTTCTGTATTCCACCAGAACTGTTCCAAGAAGGCCTTGTGCACGAACTACCAGTAATCTGACGTGTCCAGCTTCTTCTTTAATAGTAATATGGGGCACAGAAGAGGCTGGAAGAATCATTTTATCACCTGGCTGAGGAGGTGGCCCCACAGAGAACTGGAGCAGACCTGGAAGACAAGAATTACTACTTACATGGCTTTTCATAACAAATTTTAAAGATGATAAACAATTTAAATAAAGTGATTGATAACATATCTTGTGATGGTTCTGAAATTAAAAACCACATATACCAGTATACCCTTAAGCCTCAATCACACTATTTCCAGAGATGTGCTGTGTGCCTTACCCTCTCTCACTGATATTCTTGTCAGTCTTGATAAAAGGCACAGCACAATAATAAAACCTTCTCTTCCCAAAAGAGCCTCACAGGCCACGGTTTTGCGTATTTACTGGTACAAGACATATGGAGAAATGACTCTCATTGTCAGGAATTCTCATTTGATGAAAAACCTGGACAGGATCAACTACATGCAGAGCCTTTATTTGCCCTCACAAGAGAATCATTGCTTGTTTGGGCAGGGAAGATTTGAGGCCTTTTTGTAAAATTATAAAAGAAAACTAATTCAGTATTCATTCATGTATATAAACAATGAATTAATTCAAGTTAGATAAAGTGGAATATATGAGATTGCTTCCTCAACTATTACAACCAAGCAAAGTTTTCATCTGACTGGAAAGAACTACACAATAATCTGAAACAAAGCTGTATAATTCCCATCATTGTTACCGTATGGGTGGTCACTGGCTTTGATGCTGATATCAGTAGTTTCCTTTTCTGGATCTATACTTGCTCCACTGGTAGGAGTTGAACCTAGTTTCCCATCTCCAGACACTGCAGAGACTAATGTCACACGGAAATATTCATTTAACTCCGGAATGTCATCATCAATAACATGCAAATTTAACACCTAGAGAAGGACCAAATCATGGAGAAATCAAACCATGCAACATTCTTTGACTAGTCAGTCAGCTGTATCTGCTGTATAGTTCTGAAAGCAAAGGACACTATTTTTGCTCTCCACATAAATTCAACTAATTTCTAAGATAACATTTTATGTCTAGAATATGCTTTCCAAAAACAATGCTTCCAAGCTACTGGAAATGGAAGGCATATTTTCTGAATTGTTTCAAACTACATAAATAAGTGATAATAAATACTTGTTTGGTTGGTTTTGTATATCTTCACAAAAGCAGAGTTTAATTTCCATGTACTGAACATGAAATATCTGATAAATTTTAAAATCTTTTTGAAATTATGCTTATGAAGAGACATTACAGTGATTAATCCAATTTAGAGAGCAAATAAATTGAGCTTATTATACCACCTGACACTTTGACCTGCAGATCATACGATTTACTAACATAACCTTGCTCTAAACACGCTAACACATTCACTTCAGAAAATTCCATCTTTCTTTATGTTTCGATATGGTCGGACAAACATATAGAAAACATTTAAGTAGCTGATCATATTTAGAGGCATGGTAATGAGTAGATTACAAATGTCAGTTGAAAGTCCCTTAGGATATCCCACCTGAAGAGCAGCTTGCTACCAGCCCGTTTCTTAGAGCCATGCACATTAGCTCCTCTGTATGTATGCAGTAAATTGGACCAGTAAGCTGTGTAGCAAGAGCCTACATCAGCCATTTTCTGCCATTAGATAGAGTAATGTGGGCCTCGTCTATGTTGCCATGCTAGAAAAGCTTTGGAAATTTCTGCTATATATGATTGTATGAAATGCAGTAATATCATTTCACAGAGAAATAAAGCTGAATGAACAAACTATTATAACATGAATGAACTATTTTCAGATACCACACGCTTTTGCCAGTCATCACATTATCCAGATTCACAGTTCTAGTGAAGTCACTGGGATCCCTGCAAATGACTTCA
Organism: Anser anser; assembly: GCF_964211835.1. Lineage (NCBI taxonomy): Eukaryota > Metazoa > Chordata > Aves > Anseriformes > Anatidae > Anser > Anser anser. The sequence goes on from NW_028153762.1 coordinate 167,942, forward strand.
GCGAATTTGAGTCCACATTGACTTCTGCAGCCTGATATAAGTGAAACTGAGGATGGTATTTTCTACTCACAATTCATCCTTATTATACAAACAATAATAGAAAGTGTATGTTGTTTCTACAGTACTGTGGTCCCGCACCACTTCTTCAAATAAATTTAACAATTCTGTGCTGTACATCAGGATTGAATTCATTGAAACAGATTATTTTTATTTCTATTTCTAGCACACGCTGTTTATTACCACAGAATTTTAATCATAGGACAGCCCACGTTGGATGGGACATCAAAAGATGAAGTTCAATGTTTCATGGAAAAAAAAAAAATAGATGAAATAATCCAGCACCATGTTCAACTGCATCTTAAGCACCCCTGGTGATGGGAATTCTACCATAGAACCATACATTGGTTTGGGCTGGAAGGGACCTTAAAGCCCACCCAGCGCCACCCCCTGCCATGGGCAGGGACACCTCCCCCCAGCCCAGGCTGCCCTCAGCCCCATCCAGCCTGGCCTTGGGCTCTGCCAGGGATGGGGCAGCCGCAGCTCCTCTGGGCAGCCTGGGCCTGGGCCTCACCGCCCTCTGAGGGAAGAATTTCCTCCTTCGCCCCCTCCCTCGCCCTGCTGCCCACGCTGCTGTTGGTGCAGCCCAGGGTACGGGTGGCTTTCTGGGCTGCAAGCACACATTGCCGGCTCATGTCGAGCTTCTCATCAACCACCACGCCCAGGTCCTTCCCCCCCCAAGGGGTGCTCTCAGTGCTTTCTCTGCCCAGCCTGTGTTTGTGCTTGGGATTGCCCTGGCCCAGATGCTGAGGTCGGGACAACCCGACCCTGTCCCTAAGGAAGTCGTTCCAGTAGTTGTAAAAAATTTCAAGACAAAACCTCTCCCACTCTATCTTTGTACTCTTTGCCCTCTGTCTTCTCCTGTGGTTTCTTGAGAAGAGAGAGCCTCTGTCAACTCTGGAGCTGCCCTTTAGGTACTGTAATAATGGGATCAAAGTCCCCTTCTAAAGGGTGAAAAGATCTAACCCCTTGAGTCTTTCCTTAGAGGACAGGTTCTCCAGCTCTTTGATCATCTTTCTGGCCCTCTTTTGGACCTCCAGTCTGCCCACATAATTTTTTAATTGTGGGCCTCTGTAGCTTTGAATTCCTACTCTTCAGTGTATCCTGGTATCCTGGTATTTCTTTTTTCTTTTTCTTTTTTTTTTAAACTAATTCAGATAAGGAATTTCGTAAGACTTTTAGAAAGCTTTCTCAGAAGCAGCTAAAGCTTCCCTTATGTATCATTTCTCTTTCTCTCCCCCAACTCAGAGATGCAATTCTGATTACCAATTTCAGGTGTCTCTAAGGCCAGAATATTGAATAATTTCCTTATGTTCCAGTTGCTCGCACACTTTATGCAGAGGAATAGATTAAAGCAGACAGTAATCATTTCAGGGAGACTCAAAAACAGCTATTGTTACAAGAACACCTTTAATCTCCTGTTTCTGATTTTGAATTTAAAAGGAGACAGAACCTGGATAGCCTTGAGTGCAAGAACAGCAATGAATCTTACTATTGCCTATTTAATTGTTGTGGACATAAATTTGAGTTACAACACTCAGATCAAACCTGATCATTTTCCAATTTCGAAAGTACATGGACTATCTACACTTTTTAAAGTATATGTACACATACACATAAATACAGTTAATATTTTTTATGTATATGTACATATATCTAATATGTACATGCACACATGGTGACTTTTGAACTGACATATACACAGAGCTACAAATAACACTTTCTTGTTGTCAGGGATGGAAAAAAAGAAAGAAAGAAAATATATATATAACAAAAAAATAACAACATAAAATAACAAAATAAAAAATAATAAGAAGAAAAGCCATGTGAAGTAAACACTCTCTAGTATGCAAACCAGCCAAGCACCCTCAGAAGGTATTTTCCAGGAGGTTTGTAAAGGACAGGATGAATTGTTAATAGGAAGGTAGGGTTTACCTCTGATCTCTGCCAAGGAACGAATGTGATAGTGCCACTGCTATTAGAAAAATCGGTAACAGAGTAATTAATGCCAGTGGAATCAACCTGTGAGATAATGTACTTTATATACACATAGTCTAGGGCTCCCCTTGTACGCTCCACAACACAGGATATAGTGGAACCTTCATCAGCAGTCTGGAAGAAAGCAAAAATTTGGAACGTTTATTACTGTCAAAGTAAATCAAGGCAATTTCATTAAATAACACGAAAATATTTAATGCCAGACAAATGTTCAAGTAAAAAATTGCTGTCATGTTACTTTCAGCTCTTTTGGAGTGTTAGGAAGCTGAAACTGACCTTGATGCCAATCAGAACAATCCTAGTGGAATCTGCAAAAGTCTGATGCCTCCCTGAGGACTATTAAGGTAACAAATAACAATACACTGCAGTTCGTCCTGGACACAACCCCTTTCCTAAAACTATGCGTCAGAGACAGAATCAATATGCTTGAAATGTACCTGTCGAAAGCAAATGAAACTATTGCTTTATAATAACGTCAATATTGTAATTTTCCTTAGCAATAATTTAAAGAAAGATTTGGATCAGCACTTTCTCTAACCAGACACACTATGGATAGAAATAAACTATACCATCATCATTCAGAAAAACAGATTTTTCTCTTCTACTGTCCTCCTTACAATTCTGTATCTTCACAGATAACATGACTTCTGCAGCGACAACTTCACATCTCTGGAATGAAGCTTTAATTGGTACTGACCTTCTATTTTAGAAAATAACGTTCATAAAATTAACATAGAAAATAATTTTATCTGAAAGTTATTGGAAAGGTTAAAGCTATCTTATGCATTAGATAAATTTCAGGGCTGCTTTGTAAGAAAGCATAGATACTGTGTGTGACTTCAGCTGCCTAGTAGACAGATATGCACAGTTAAACTACTGGTAAAAAAATGCTGTGTTCCTGCATCACCACTAAGAGCTCTAATACTTCCCTGGTGAAATGGACATATGATAGGTGCAAAACAATTACCGTGCCATATAATTATTTTTTTTCTTCATGGTTGGCTGATGATCTGTGGCATCACAGCGTATCAGAGGTACTTGAACCTGAAGGAATCTATTATCATAGCATATGGTAGGCACATAATAAGCAAACTGAACCAAACTGAAAACTAGTATCACTCAGGCAAGACAGTTATTTTAAAAACATCATAAGCACTTTGATTAAAAAAGAATGTAATTAAAGCTCATAAGAGTTCCCAAATGAAAACTGTATTAATTTTTTTTTTCCACAAAATAATCCAATACCAGTAGAGATAGCTATCATGTTATTCCCCCTTATAATTGATTAAAGAAGTAAAGAATGATTTATGTTTATTTCAAGCCTCCTCAAAAAGTAGCAAGTTTACACTCTGCATATAGAATGGATGCCACTGAAAAAAGATTTCATCTGTTAAAACTAAAACAACAAAAAAAACCACTACTAAATCAACCAACTGACATCAAACATATGCAAATTATAACTTAGTTTATGACAGCAAATGAAGGTGGAAAAATCCATAACACTTTGTCATTGCATGATCTCTAGTAAAATTATCTCAAACACATCATGTGACACAGAAAACTAAAATAAAAATCTTTGCAATAATCCATTCTCAAAAAAAAACCAGAGAATTAAATCTTACATTTTAACTGGTAACTCAAATGTAACAGAAGTGAAGGTAAAATATTTTTCTAGAAAAAAAAAAATTAAGCCTTAGTCTTCAGTTTATATAGTAAACTAAATTTTCTTAACCATTTTTTTCTTTAGTTTTTTAAAATTATATAGTAAATCCCAGTGGAACTGAGGTTGTATTAACAGAACATATGCATCTCCAAATCCTAGGAAAACTTTGCTTAACCACAAAAGCAAACACTGCAAAATCTAGGGTTTGTTCAGGTCACTTGGTCCTGCCATTTAGCTTTCTGTGCCTGAAATATCACCTACAATTTCCATTATGACCACCTTACCTCAGGGATACATGCTCCAGTGAAGCCAAATAAACCATTAGCATTATCACTTTTCTGTATTCTTAATCTTGCTGTGGTGTTTTCTTGTGAAATTCGAGCTCCACCACGCACAGAAATGAGCTTTAGTATGAATAATTCTTCTCCTTCTTCCTCTTTGTCATCCTTTGCAGACACGATGAATGATTTATTGGTCTCTCCTTGCCAATACTCCAAATACCCAGAGACAGGGTGGACATCACTTTTTGCAGGAGTTGCATGAAGTTCATAGATCTCTGCTCGTGTCAACTTACGCTCATAAAGCCTTACATCCTGCATTAACCCTGTGTACCTACTGCTGCCGTTGATTCCTGCTCCAATTCTTACTATTCCTGGACCTGAGAAGGAAATTATAATTTTTTCTCATGTTATTGTATTTGTATGAAACAGTCAGCAACTGACTACCTGTTTTTCTTAAAAACCAATGGTAAACTGTTCATTGTCCCTGGATGAGGAATCATATTGATCTTGAGATCCAAAATCAGGAGGTTCCTTGAGCCTCATCTCAATGTTACAGGTAAGTCCTCACAGGCCAAACAATTCCATCCTATGCTGTCCAAGTTTTTCATCCTATTAGTTCTAGCAGCACATTATCATCATCCCTCATTTTTATAAGTCTTAGAGACTTGAGGCTCCCTCTTTCCTCCACAGATTTTCAGAGCAGAACTGCAACCCCTTTTAGCCCTTGTTTTGCTGAACAAATCCTACTTTGTTTCCCTCTGCTAGGGCAGCTGATCCATTCTGATGATACTCATGATTACTGCATTAACCCTTCTGGACATCCATTTCATCCACCACACTGTAATTCCATGCAAATTCCAAACTCTTTTTACAACAGCATTTATATTTCTCTGTCTCCAAACTATAGGATCACAGCTGCCTCATATTCATTCCTACTCTATCCTATTCTGTGCCATGCTATGCTCTTGTGCTAAAACACACACAGCAGCTGTTTTCAGTTGCCTTTCAGAAAACGAAAGAAAACAAACAAACAAACAAAGCTGTGCTCTTCAGTGTATTGTCATACATATGACACTGAGTGGCAGTTGTAGAGATGAGCAACCACAGGAACTGATAAAAGTCCCAGGGCACAAAGTGGAGGATGCTGAGAAAAACTGGGCTGCTATGCACACCACTGTGTATTACCCAACATTCAACGGAGAGAGATGACATACTTGCCTTACTATTGCATTATCCCCAGACACACGCCATCCCCACTAATAAAGAAAATTTACAGCACAGACATATCCTTCTAGCAATAAAAGCATCATTGCATTTCACATATATTTGTTCTAGAAACCGAGGGAGGGAAAAAAAAAAAACCTCTCAGCCTCTCAGCTTAGCTACAGTACTGCAAGTGTGATGGAAATTACTAATTGCAGAAGTACTATTCTTTTTACAAATGGAAAATTTGATTTCTTAAACTTCAACCTGGAATTTTAAAAGCAGAAATAAAATAGTACACCATACAATTAATAGTCCTCTACTCTCACTCAACATCGCAGCAGTTTGAATTTTTTAGAACATTCACACAATTTCCATAGGCTTTCTGAAAATCCTCAAAGAATTCTTATCCATTCCTTTCAATTAACTTAACAGATATAATCATTTCAGTGTATTTCTTCCACCTTTGAAGTGGCTAGACTATGCATTTCAGAGCTTTATATATGGAGAAAAATAGCAAAGGCTCACCATCAAGAATTGCTTCTCCTTTTAGACTCTTCATTCCTCCCAGAACTAGAATTCCATCAACGTAAAATTCAATTATACTTTCATCCAGAGTAATCAGAACGTGAAGCCAAGTATTCTCATCCAGGTATTTCATGACTGATGTTTTAGCCATGTATGTCATATTGGACCCTAATGCTGTATAATGAAGCACTACAGAAACATGAGAATCATTTGTCTGAATTTTCACACCATAATATAAAGTCCCATTATCGTTATCCTTTTCAACTATATAGCCATCTGTACTGACATTAGGAATTAACCAAGCTGAAAATGTAAAATTGGTTACTGCATTATTTCCATTGTTATGGGTATTCAGGACCGATAATGCCAAATGCATCCTCTTTTCCACTGAAATACAGAGCGTCTGTTCCACTGTGATGGCGCCTCATGTGGGGCTGTGATTGTACTGAGCTTGGGAATGATCCAAGCAACAAGAAATCTACCATTGATGGCAGTCCAGCTTGGAAGGTACTAGACAGTATTTCCCAACCTAGTCGGACAACACCAAAGGTGCCTTGCTGTCTCCAGATGGTGAAGTCCGTAATATAGGAAAGGTCATCTTCAGAAAGAGTATCTTCCACTATCTCTCTGTCCTGGCTCTCTGGATCTATAACAAACACTCCAAAAGGGTCATCATTGAAAGGGATCATGACAGTTACAGTAGGACTGGTTTCAGATAACTGACCACCAGGACCAGGAGACCCACCTGCGTAATAGAAGTTAGAGTAAAAGTTAATGATTAAACAACACACTCAGAAAAAAGTTTCAAAGTACTTTTTTTTTTTTTTAATAAAACAAGTTTCTAAAAAAACCTCAAACCCTCCTTTAAGATCCTCTGGACTTATAGCAAATGATCTAACTTGAAAATTACATAGGTTAATTGTATTATTCTTAAAACACTGTGCTGATGTAATTTCAGTAGAAAACAAACCCACATGCTATTTTTCAGCTGTAAAACACACAGATGTCTTTCAGGTGAAACATGACAAGGTCCATCTTTTCTTAATTAGCCAATAAGGTAGGTTACCTTTGATTCGTTTGATAAGCATGGGGGCCAAATTCAATTCTTGTATTGCTCAAAGACTTACAGGAATAGAGAATGGCAAAATCTTGCCTGTTGCCTCTGATACAGAAGTACATACACCTTGCAGAAACAGTAACCAGTTGTGTGTTAAAACTGCTGCCCAGTCCTGGTGTTAGTCATCTATCTTTGCACAGTAAGAATTCATGATATGAAGATCATGTTGTGAATGGAGAATCTCCGTGTTCAAAGTGTACAGTGATCTACCTGTTATAAGCAGGAAATCTTTTGTACATCCGTATGGACTTCACTTACAGGAAAGGCCAACACACATTTTCACTTGTATCAGAGCACAGAAGACCATGAATAGTACTAAAGTGGAATTAATCCAGATTAGGAAATGTGTCCAGTAGCAATTTAAAGTTGTAATTTAAGTCATGTGAAGTGGTAACTACAAGTATTTTACCTCCTCTAGGGAAACAAACAAACAAAAAAGCAACCTCTATTATGGTAGACACACATAACCTTTAATACCTTTGTTATTTCTTTGTTAGTATCTTTGTTTTATATTTTGTGCATGGAGATCTATGTATCTGAAATTCAGAACTCTTGGTTTTTGAAATGAAACTTCTGAACTTTAAGAAGTTTAATTTCAAAAACCAAGAGGCATCCCTTTTAAAGTTCAGATCACCAAAATGTGTTTAACAGTAATTCGGGAACTGAGTAACTCTCTATATATGGAAATCAAGATTAAATGAAAAATAAGACCTAAAACCTTACCAGAAAAGCATAGGATATCAAGACATGATTCAAAGCAATGCTCTTTCTAGTGTTGGTTTCTTTTTGATTGATTAAACATAACTCTTTTCTACCAGATATGAAGGAAATGGTGATATGGAAGACAATACCTGAAGCATTCACCAACTTTAGAATGTAAAATTCATTGAATTCAGGAATTCTATCTGAAATGGCACGTAGTGTTATTGACTTCGACCTTTCACCATCCATGAAGCACACAGTCCCATAAGTTTCATAGAATTCTTCTCCTGGCTTCAGTGCAGAGTTATTATCAAACAACTGCCAGGTCAAAGAAACATTGCCGAAGTGTCCTCTGTGTCTCAAAATCCTGTTCAGTGATACAGAAAGAATGAGAGTCCTGGCAGGCATGCATCAGCGTTGAGTAGAAAAGGAAAATGTGGAGACTCCTTTTACTGTAATCTTCCTTACAGTAAGAAGTAATATACTATGTAATATAAAGTAAAATGCTAATATACTACAACTGTTCCATGAAGCCTTCCTTTTAAAGGCAACCACTTTTGCAGTACAATTCTACTCCCGGAATACGTACTTTAGAAAACAGAAGTAGCATACGCAGGTCCATGCAGAATACTACTGTGAAGCTACACATCACTGTGTCTTGTAATTCCAATTTATAATAATAAATATGAATGCATAATAGTTCAGAAAGTTAACATTAAAAATTAATATACTTGGACACTCTTAGACAGGAAAGAGAATCATCTACATTTAACCACAAACGTTTCTCCTTTCAGTCATCAAGTCTACTTAAACTTTTTCTTACACTTGTATTAAATTAGAATTACATTCTGAATTACATTCAGTTTTGAAATGTAGCATGTAAACAAAGAAGTAGCTTCTGAATATAAACCTGTTCCTCTGAAGAGCAGGCACAGCTTCTTGCAGTAGGGTTAATTACCAATTACTGAGGGAACATTGTCATAATATATGCATTTTATAACACCCTCTGGGATAAGATGCTGTTGTTACTCCAGCAGATGATATTTGCAATAATACAGAGGTTGTATTAGTAGAACAAGTAGCTATGCCTTATTGACAGCATTCTGACAATATAATTTTGTATAGGACTTCTCTGAAAAAACATAAGAACATAAGAAAATGTTAGAGCCACAGTACTAAGCCAAGCTGCTTCTGGGATTTGTGGATATCTTCAAAATCTGTTACCTACAATAGCCTAAAAAAGTGACCAGTGACCTAAATGATTGTCCTGAGTACATTTATAGCTAGCTATCTAATAAACGACTTCATGATGGTGAAAACCTATTTTTAATGGGTGTAGGAGCTCCTAAAAATACCAGTGATGATATGTCAGTGCTTTGTGTATGTTGACTATGTTCATTTACAGAAACAAACAAACAACAACAACAACAAAAACACACAAATTGCATTACGTGATACATTTTTATCTGAAATCTTTTAAGGTTTTCATTAGCTGAACTAATTGGTTGCTAGGAAATGTATGCCATCAGTGGACTGGTTTGCGGATTGGATTAACTTGTCTGTGGGAGTTTGATATTTCTATGGTAACAGTTTCTTCATTCTGCTGTGATATTTGATCTGTGTCTGATTGTCTGTTCCTTTTCTTCCTCATTAGTCTGCCTTAATCACAGTGAATGAGCCCAGGGGCAGAAATGAATTTGTGCCGCTCACTCTAATTAGAGAGAGGGGAACCTATGGGACGGTCGTCATAACTTTTGAGGTGAGTTTATCCAAAAGACTTCATACAGTAGTCTGTTGGATTAAACTGAGAGGCTGTAATCATAATTTATTGAAGTGTTTGCAAAAGGGGAAGAAGGACAAAATACCTACATCTACATTAGGTAGATCTGTTTCATAAAAGGGATTCATATTAACCGTCATATAGAAAATACTGTAATTATCTGACTGTTTAATTGACTGTTTAACGTTAAGAGGTACTAGAGAAAACCGAGTATATTCTGTCATTTAGAAAGGTACGTGAGGCAACATCAGTATGTATTACTAGAAAATAATGCATATTAAGTATGTAAGAAGTGTCTTATCTAAGTTTTTTTAATTTTTTTAAAAAATATTTATTTTACATACAAATATTCAAGTGAGTCTTTAATGATTATCCCAACTTTGAACTGTGAGTGCTCAGGATTTGGTGAATTTCTGTATCTATAATCATCTGTATCTTGATCTCTATCTTGAATCCCCTGCAAATGAAGCTTTTGAAATAATTAATCATGTTGAATACTTATCCTGTTATTTACATATGTGATTTGAATGTGATACAATTACTGACTTCATTGCTTTCTTTTTCTTATCTAGCTCAGACTCTATTATTTACTTTAAAATTATATATAAAATCTTTCATATAGATATTTCTGTACTAGTTGCCTGATCCTATAGGGTAAGGCTTTAATCTAGACCTCAAAGCTTTAGTCTAGACCTGTCAAAACCAGAAAAGCTTTGCACTGGATTTTATTAATACTAAATATAGCATGAATAGTTAAAGTACTGAATATGATTCTCTGTGCAATTTTTTGCAAATATGTTTGTTTTAAGGTACAGTAAATCTTACTCTCTGGACAATTACTTAGGTCTGTCTCACATCATTATATATGTATGTTGAAAAATAATTTACAAAATGTTCTAAAACCAAAAAATCCCATATGACCTTTAAGAGGCTTTGTAGTATTTTGAGTTTGACTGTTAAATTTAGTATCTTTAATATCACAAGTTAAGATAGAAGGGACACAAAACCAGTAAGTACTATTACTTTGTCTTGGAATTTATTATGAAATACTATTGATTCAAACTGAATTTGCATGAATATCCTTTCTGTAATATGAAAGAGTCAGTTATGCATCAGAATATACTAAAGAGTCCCCATAGGCCTATATGGAAGTAGTTTTCTTCCTCTTATTCTGGAAATACGGGATTTCTTCAGAGTGGTTGTTCTGACTTACACTGTCTGCCAGAAAAGAGCAGATTTTCACAACTGAATGTTCATGTAAGTTGTAAGTTGGAGATGGCTGAACAGATAGTCATTTGTTATGCAAGTCACACTGCATATTGGTTATTGTACTTGCACTGGATTTGTATTCCTGCTTTATAGACTTCTCATCAGACAAATCAATTCTTTGCAGATAAAAGATGGTCCAAACCCAGCTGAAGAAGACCTAAGTCCAGCTAAGGGAAATATTACATTCACACCTGGGAGATCAAAGCTGATTTATAATTTAACAGTGCTTGATGATCAGGTAGGAACAAGCTGACTTCATCTTAGGCTTTGATACGTAGAAGGTTAACTGAAGTTCTGGAAAGACTTAGAGTAATAAGTTACAAAAAGGCTTGGCTTAAATAAGGTTAAAAGCAGTTCTATTTGATGAAGTGATGTTAAATTTTGGCTCTCTGGTCTATTATTTTTACTCTTTCCAAGCTCCCTCTTTAATTCTCATCAGTGAATAGTTTTAGTTTATGTGCATATCCTGGCTGAGCAGACATGTTATCTTTGTCACTAAAGAAAGAATATTACACATTGAAGATTCACAGGGAAAAGGCAGATTCAAAAATATTTTTTGTCGTTGTTTGTTTGTGGTTTTTTTTTTTCAAATATGTTTCAGGGTAGAAACATATTTGAAAAAATCCTAAAAATAGATGAGATTCCTGAAACAAACATGCAGTCTTGTGGAAAGCATGAATACTAGGTGATAATTAACATTTTTCTGTTTTCAGATTGGCCAATTGAAAAAAAAAAACAACACACACACAAAAAAACCAAAACAAAACAAAAAAAAAACACAACATAACTCATAGGTTGTGAGGCTTTCTTTTTATCTCAGAGTAAACAAAACATTCTTCTAATTTGCAACTTGTGATTTTCCTTTTTTCTTACCTGCACTTTTCTTTTGTGTTTTTCTTTTCCTTTATAATAAGCTTAAGAGGGAAAACTGAGACATCAAAATAAGTATATATGATACAAAACAACTTAGTAAGAAATTCATAAGAAAACAATAATGGTGAAAGGTGTGTGTCTCAGAAGTGAGCACAGAACTGTAAAGCAGCTTGTTTCCTTTTTACTCTTAGTTATAAAAAATGTCCTTCCACATTTCTACTGATACTCTAGTGTTAAGAGGCTTTGCCAACCTGGGGTGCTGAAGTGTAGAAACATCTCTTTCCAATTCAATGTAATATTTCAGTGACTTACACACAGAAATAAATTATTAGGGTCTTTTCTCTTGGGAGGATGTGATTTTATTTATTTTTATTCTGAGAAATGCTCTCAAACTTCTGTTTCTAAAAGTTTGATCTGTATTTGGTGTGTCTAGTCAACGTCTTTCCACTCTTTGAAAGTCTTTCACAAGTGTATGTGAAAGATGAATTTTGCACAAAAACCTTTATTGATGATGATGATGATAGAGTTCACAAGAATCCAGTAACACTACTGTCAGAACTTAATTTGAGCTTTTAGGATCTGAGTTAGGGAAACCAATGAAACAAGTATTTTTCTGAATTGTGCAGCCTTACAGAAGGTAGGGGACTGCAGTTCTGATTTCCACAGCTCTGCATTTATAGTACTTTTCCTGTGCAGGTTTCCTTTTTAAGTATAATTGCAACTTTAAGAGAAAATTAAAGAGGCAAGGCAGCACTGGAAATCATTTATACTATTATATTCGAAGTTTGACTCATGTATTTATTGGTCAATCATGATGTAATTGAAAGCTCCACAATGCCTTATTTATGTAGGATACTAAGATTTTATCTGCAACTAAAATGGCATGTACGTTCTGACTGTCAAATGCGTATTTTTGTACTGCAAGACAGTATATGAACTAGTGAACTAAAACAAGCGTAAGTTAACATCAATTTTAATAAGATAAAATAGGAAATAGTAGTGTAGGAGAGAGGTGACAGAGAGCTTGCAAATCTCACGCTGGAAAAAAAAACAAACAACCTGCATCAGTCAATAATATTATGCAAGTTTAAGTGCCACAAGTCAAACAAGGGACAAAATTGGCCTCAGCTACAAAGACAGCGGCGTGCATACCCTTTGTGCCCTGAAACAGGATCTAAGGGTGGCCAATTAACAAATGTGTAAAAAGAGAAGAAATATTGGACCACAAGGAATTCTGAACTTTTTTTGCTCAGTAAACAGAACTACATGGAAAGGATTCATCAGCCCTATAACAAAGCAATGCCATTAGTAACACATAAGCAATTTTGTTGTGGAATTTATCTCAGAAGCAAATAATACTGTTTTTTCTGAGAGTCCACAACAAGAATGAGATGTGAGGATCTTATGTAATATTTAAATATTTCCTTCTAATCTCTCTGTATTAATAAAATAATGATATTTTCCAGTTAAACAGACTTAGCCTATCAAGACTGGGGAATAAAATGTAATAATATAAAGTAAAAAATATTAAATTCTGCAATTCAAGGCTTATAAACCCTTCTTTTTTGTCTGCTGCATCAGTTATTAGAGACTAAAGAGCTAAAACTAAAGTGCAGTTCTAAACAAACCACATGTAGAAATGCCAAAGTCTAATTAATAGATAAGCATCAGCAAGCACATTCTCAGAGCTGTGACTGAAGCTGTGCTGGGAATGTGAGTCTGTCTGAAAGTAGGAACTGTTCTTTTTCCCGTTGAATAGGAACAAAAGGGCCAAGGTAGGTTGTGTTCATATGTTGTTCCTCTGTTCTTTCAGGCATGCATAGATGTAAAATGGTGTTAACATCAGCAAATAAAGATGTCAGACTAAATAACTGTCAGGAACACTTGTGTCCAAGCAGAGCAACTTCCACAAGTTGAGTTTGGATCTCCTCACACTCTCTAGTTGGAAAGATAGAGCTTCATCTGATTCTTGCCTAGTTTTTGTTTGCCCTTTTTTTTTTTTTGTCTTTTCCCACTTTTTCATATTTCCATAGCATAGAAGTATGTCTTAGAAAATGGAAACATTCAATTTTGAGAAGGGATTTTCAAAGTTGCAAGCGAGTTTCTTTTTGCATGTTTATTTTAATGTGAAAAGGGTTGTAATGTTTATATTATTTCCCTTTATTGCTAAATATACATAACATATTTCTAAGTAAGTGTTCTGCATGTATTTGAAATGGGACTTACACCCTGTTGCTACTATTATTTTTCCAGATACCTGAAAATGATGAATTGTTTGTTGTTCATCTCAGGAGTGTGGAGGGAGGGGCTGAAATCAACACCACAAGGAATTCTGTTCAGATTAATATTAAGAAAAATGACAGCCCTGTGCGATTTGCTCAGAGCACTTACATGGTGCCTGAGGAAGTCGAAATGCTCACAATTCAAGTGATTCGTGGTAAGGATGACAGTGGAAAATTAATTGGACCTGATGAATGTGAAGTCTCCGTCAGTTACACCATCATAACTGGGAATTCAACAGCACACGCGCAGCTCAATTTAGACTTCCTAGATCTTCAGCCAAATACAACTATTGTCTTCACACCTCTAGTTCATGAAGTATATATGAAATTCAAGATCCTTGATGATGCCATACCAGAAATTGCTGAGACCTTCCAAATTATGCTCCTTAAGGACACGTTACAGGGAGATGCTGTTTTGGTTAATCCATCTGTTGTTCACGTCACCATCCAACCAAATGATAAACCCTATGGAGTGCTTTCAATCAACAGTATCCTGTTTACTCAAACTGTTATCATTGATGAAGACCAAATTTCAAGGTACTACAGATCTTCAAACAGTATCTCGTCATGTTAAGGGATTTGTTTGGCACTGTAAAGCATCCTTAGGATTTCACTGACAGTAATTATAAAATCAGTAGTGAAAAATTAATATAGAAATCACCTACTGTGTAATTATTATAAACGATATAGAATTTTCAAGGGAGAAAATGTCTAATTATGCAGAAGTATTTTAATATTTATGAACTATATATGAGAACTGTAAATATTTAATGACATTATCAAAATACTGAAAAACCCTTAATCTAAAAGATGGATCAGTGAAGTTGTGATGCGGCCACACACCCATTCATACAAGTGGAAAATATATTTCAGGCTTCCTTTCCCAGTAAATCTTTGTCTATACTGTATTTAAAGTCAGTCTCTGGTTAAAAAATGGTGGTGAGTGTCTTCTGTGAAGTACTGAATACCCATAGACTTCCAAAAAAGTTAAATACATGTAATTTTACAGATAAATTAAAAACAAATCTCCACACACATCTTTACAAGCAGAACTAATATCTATACAATATTGCCAGTTTTAGTAAAAATGTCCACTGCTAGCTAGTGATGGTGGTTCATCCCCAGAGAAAGAGGTAATGTATCAACCTATGATTTTATGAACAATTTCTAGTATGTAGAGCCCAGCACTTCAATATTCACTTTTTTTTTTTTTCTTTCTTATACACAGATACAGGAAACGTGACATTTCCATAATCACAAATATTGATAAATTATATTTCAGTGCATAGGCAAATAGTTGAGTCACTTTATTTTAAATAAAATCATTATTTAAACACTCATGCCTGACAATTGTATTTTGATATAGTCCATAAAACAGTGTAGAAATTTAGTTGAGAAAAAGTTTTCTGAAATTTAACATCTTTCCTGAGAAAAAATATAAACATGCCAACTTTCCTCTTCTCAGTATCTTTCTTACTGTAAACAAAATAAATTTTAACTAATGTCTTTAGATATATTACTCATGTCTTTATGTATATTATCTCATGAATAAGCAACCTGAGAAAAGTCTACTTCTGTGGTATGATTTCACAAATTTTAAGTCCTGACTCAAATGTCAGTAGCAGCAGTTAATATCGATTCCACTGAAGTCAGTATAAATCTTCCAGGGAACAGATAGCTAAGTAAACCGATATTAATTATAATTGCATGTTACAGATTTTTATTTTCATTCAAAACCACAGGTTTGAAGGGATCACGATCGTAAGAAATGGTGGAACACATGGAAATGTTTCTGTGACCTGGGTCATAACTCGAAATAGCAGTGATCTGTCACCTGTGACTGCAGACCTTGTTCCAGAGACCGGGGAGATACATTTTGATCAAGGACAGATGCTGGTCACACTTTCACTGACCATTATTGATGATAACATACCAGAAGAAGCAGAGCCCTATCTTCTGAAGCTCTTAGCTCATACAATACAGGGAGGCGCAGAAGTCAGCGAACCATCTGAGGTAAGTTTGATTTCAGAACTTGTTTTGAGGAGGTGATAGATAATAATTAGGGAGTAGGATTAGGATTAGGATCCACCAGTTTTGGTGGATTGGCTAAATTGAAGTAGTTGTGCTTGAGTTTAAGTGAAGCAAGCTGATGTATTCTCAGTATAAAGAGCCACATCCAAAGTCTTTGGCTTAACATATTTTATAAGGCCAGACCTATTTAATGCAGTAGCATTTAGCTTAGAATATTCCCATCATAAATATCATTGCATAACTGCTATCTTGATTGGTTGCTTGCTAAGAGAAGGTTGAGCATTTATTTTCACTTGCTTATTTGCTGTAGGTACTGGAATGTTTTACACAGAGTAACAGCTTCAAGAGGATGGCTTAGTGATTAAGACTAACCTCTGAACTTTTAAATAAGGGGTAATTAGCATTACTGACAATTCTGTGACTCAGGTCCCTACTTTGCTTTTTGAACATATGATTGGAATGAATTTGGTGAATTAAATGATTTTTTCACAGTCTGAAATATATTCAAATTATTCACTTTGGCTGCTGAACCAAAAATCAGTTATTCAAAGCTCATTCTGACATAGATGAGGCATAGCAGGAAAGTTGCTGCTATCAGTGGTGTGCTGCTTGTGCACAAGCAACACTTTGGGGCTGTCAATCTGATTTCTTTCTTGAGTGCCAATTCACTAACGATAAAAATGTATGATGACAGTCAGGACATACTTTCATGAAAACGTGAAAACTGTGGTGTATATTAATTGTAGCATTGAGTAAGTGATGCTGTTTTCTGTTTTGCAGCTTTTGTTTTACATTCAGGACAGCGATGATGTTTATGGCGTAATAAAGTTTTATCCTTTGGAGAATCAGAAGATTGAAAGTAATCCAACAGGACGCTTTTTATCCTTGAGTTTTGTAAGGGAGAAAAGAACAGTTGGAAATGTGCAGTTAGTTTATACTGCACTGTATATTCCAGCTGGAGCTCTGGATCCTGAGAGAGCAAAAGATGGCATTCTAAATATGTCTAGAAACAGCATCCTCCTGTTTCCAGAAGGAAAAACACATCATACTTTGAGTATACCAATAAGAAAAGATGCATTTCTTCAAAATGGTGCTCATTTCCTCATACAGGTATCTCAGCTGTTTTGTTTTTGTTTTTGTTTTTTAGCTTATTTAATATGAGGAATATGATTCAATAATTGATCCTTCCCCTTGACTGTAATTTAAATGACCATTCCTGTAAAAAAAAAAAAAGTGCTTAGCTCTGAAGCAAAGATTTTCTTATTTAAAAAGACATCTTTCATAACTATGCTATAAAGTTTTCTATCCCTAATCATTAGTAATTAAACAAATTTTAAAACTAAAGAGGATTCAGGTACTAATCATGGAATTTATCAAAATGAGATCAGCGTTGTCTGTTGCTTGCCCCTTGAAGCATGTTTCTGCTTGGCCTCTGACTTGGAACGTGAAAAAAATAAGGTTCTTAAAATTAAATTACTGAAGCAGGAAAAATTTCAGAAATGACATGCAAGTAAATGTATCTTGGGCTTGATACAGGTCCTTCTCCAGCAGGTCATCCCCCAGCCTGTACTGATACTTGCGGTTGTTCCTTCCCAAATGCAGGACTCTACACTTGCTCTTGTTAAACCTCATCTGGTTTCTTCCTGCCCAACTCTCCAGCCTGACCAGGTCCCTTCCAACCCCTACAATTCTGTGATACTGTGATCTTTGCTCTTCCAGCTGAACTATTCTAAATTAAAAAGGGTCAAATATACATTATATATTATATGTATATTATATTGCATTTATATATAAATTTGTTAGGAGAACTTACTTTTTTTTTTCCCTGTATAGTTTTCTTCACTTTTTTCTTTCCTTTTTTTTTTCTATCTCAATTTGTAAAAGATAACTTTTATCATCGTTGAAGGTGTTGATGTTATATCCATGAATTTCAAATTTGCCAGGTTTTATATTTTCCTTATAGTCTACCAAAGACGTTGTAATCACTTCTAAGACCTTTGAAAGATTTCCTCCCTCCACATCCTTCTCCCTACATTCTCTTACAGGAGGAATAATGAGAACAAAAAGTTTTGCCAGAATTATATTGTTTATCTAATATGCAATTTTATTTATTTATTTATTTATGGCATTCACAGTTAGGTTAGGAATTGCCTTCTGAAATACTAGAACACGTTAGTATGTTTTATGATTGCAAGAGGTTTGAGAGATCCACAAAATTCTTAAATGTCTAATTCCATGTATTCAATGTTTTTTTTTTTTTTTTTTTTTTTTGTCCTTTGACTGTAGTCAAGACACACATCTGATAAATATTTCAGAATGTTCAGTCATTCCAAGCACTTTGCCTGGATTTTCAAACTGTAGATTCCAATCTGTTTTTTTTTTTTTCTGTACTTTCTCCATGAACTATAAATAAAATCTTTGTTTGAAGAAATTAAATCAGAGGAGCTTTCCAGCTCAAATAATTAATTTAGAAACTCATAGAGAAGGAAAACACCACTATTTATCACTGTGACAATCCTTCTGCATCGTGAATAAATGATAATCTCAGTGAACATGTTTAGAATGAGTTGTACTTAGGCAAAATAAAGAATTGACTCAGGAATCAGCAGAGAAGCAAATGAAACTGTAGGATGAATAAAGGTACAGGAGATAATGTTAATGTGAGATATATTCCTTAGTGACACCTTCAATTAAATAACGTGCTGTAATCAGAGATGCGGTTTTTGGTATAGCTAGGAAGATTAACTCTGAAAATTAAGCTCATAAACTAATTGTTATTGTTCAAATAACTATATATTTTTTTCTCTTTGTACTGGTTTCCTTTAAAAGGTACTAAAGGAAACATTGCAGAAAGAGTAAAATCTCTGTTCTTTATTGATTATTACTTTATTCCAAAGGTACCATACAGGATCCAAATACAGCATACACTTTAAATAGAGCAAATTGTTTTGGCTGTGTAGTATTTCAGAAAGTTTACTGAGCTAATAACCGCACAATGGTGCACTTTCATCCTGTTAATTGCAGAATCGGGGCCTATGCTAGGAGAAAGCTCAGAAAAGAGGAGAAACAAACAGTGCCATCATCTGTTCTTCAGACTTTTGATAACAAGTTGGAATGGTTGAGAATCAGTTACTAAATACAGTATTTGTAAAACATTTCCATCTATCATCAGATAAATGTTCATGCATATTTCTGGGTGTTACTCAAGCAGTTGTGGAACAAAATATGATACAGCCCACATATTTATAGAGTTTGGTTTCAAGAACTGTAAGACTTTAAAAATCATCTTTTGAAATGGTGAACCATGATTACTATATGAATTTAAGAAAGGCCACTATTTTATCCCCAAAAAATAAAGCTTTACTCTATGATAACACCTGATAACTCCAAGAAAAAATGTCAGTGGGAGTTTATGCCCCAGTGAAATGTTCACAGAAATATATGCAAATCTGTTATGGAAACATTTATTGTAATGATGCATGTAGACAGAATCACATGGAATAAATAATATTTAAAGGAAATAATTAAACAGGCAAGTTCTGCTTTCCTTGGTGTGTCACTACTGGTGCTGGGCTTAGCGAGTGATGCTTCCCTTTTAAAGAAAAGGATGAAAAAAAATCTATTTCCTCTTAGTATCTATAATCTATCAGAAATGCAGTGACAAGTAAAATACAGTTTTGAAATACTGTACTGAATTTAAATTCTTAATGTGGCTCTGGTAGTTCTTAGATAGAGAATTCCTTAAAATTTTGTGGAGAGGAAAGAAAAGTGAATTATTATTTGGCTGTTTGATCAAGGGCTGTAAATTATTATGACTTCAGTGATTTCCCTAGATTTTTATCAATGCAAGCCACAAAAAATGATGTTAGACAATTGCCTATGCTGCTCATCAATGACTGTTGTTAATAGCTCTAGTAATGTATCAGCTGATCTGGAACAGAGTCTCTCTCTCTGGCTTGATCTGTGTTTAATTACATACACTAACATGATTTGTCTGGGAGGTGTACCATTCTGCTGACAGCTCAACAATATCCACTTAATTTCTTTGACATGTCTACTTACAAATTTTTATAACAGCAGTGCTATCAGTAGGAAGAATTTGCTCTGGAGATGTATACTTCCTTTATATGAAAATTACTCTGAAATGTCAGAACTGTTCTGACTTGGTGCTGAGGCTTCTTATTTCTCACTTTTCTTTTACTTTTTCCTACAGCTGGAAGGAGTTGAACTGGTGAATAGAATTCCTCTAGTCCCATCTGTGAGTCCTAGATTAGGCGAAATTCGAAATATTTCTTTGAGGATTACTCCAGATATTGCAAATGGAGAAATAGGCTTTATTAGCAATCTACCGATTATTCTTTCTGAACCAGAAGATTCCCCTGCTACGCTGGTAAGTAAGCCTTTTTATATTGTCTTTTGCTATGGAAAACTTATTTGGAGAAGGTGGAGTTTGCTGTATTCAGTGTAGCATTTGACAATTAATGTGAGGAAAAGCCTTCCTGTAAGTTCTGTCTTATCCTAAATATTCTCTTCTTTAAAAAAAAAAAAAATGCTCTGAAATAATCTGTTACTGATTTCCAGAGAACTGAGATTGGTCTTTGCTTTCTGTGTAAGTATCTAAAACCAGTTAGCCCTTGATGCTCACACAGAGCAAAAGATACTGCAGTTAGTCTCTCTCACCAATTGCGAGCATAGTCATGTAAAGTAGGACTGAGACAAATCCTGAATAAGATAGATCATTTCCCATTCTCAAATTAGAACTGGCCAAACTTTTGTTTTTATTATTATTTATTCAAATAGTAATTTGCAAGGGAGTAATCGGTTTTGCATCTACTTTTGCAAGTCACAACAAATTAATGTGTTTCACAGGTTTCCATTGCATTGCATCGAGATGGGACTGATGGTCAAGCAACTGTGTTCTGGAGTTTGAAACCCTCTGGTCCCAATCAAAAGGCGGTAACACAGGATGATATAAGTCCTTTTAACGGCTCCGTGGTTTTCTTATCTGGACAAAGTGATACCACAATTAACATCACCATTAAAGCTGATGATGTACCTGAAATGAACGAAACTGTGTTATTAACTTTGGACAGGTATTGTACCCTATTCTCTATTCATATGTATCAGCTGCAGTACTCGATTTATGCATAACAGATTAGCACAGTGTTAATTACATGGTATTGCTTGCATTGTGTTGATATGTGTCTGAAGAAATAGTGGGCCCTTGTTTCAGACTGTGTATGGGTTCTTTGACTGGAGATCAATGTAAGAAACCATTTTGCATTTATTATCTAATGACTTAACTGTTTATATTTTCATGAAAATTCTGTATGCTATTTAGAAAGTTCTTTCAGTTTTGATCTTTTTTATAGCTCTTGGTTTTAACACTTTTTTTTTTTCGGAAAAATAATATTTAGTAAGATAATGGGAAAAACTAAAGTGAGAACTAAAAAGCAATGCAGAACTTTTTCTGTCAGAAAAAACATTTATAACTTGGGTGTCACTGTAGAATTAGACTTGCAGTTTATTTGTTTGATCTGCATGTTCAATATTCCTTGATAATTAGATACTTCTGTCAGCTCATAGCCCCCAGAATATCCCAGTGTGACTATTATTGCAGTCTTCTGCTAATGAGAATGCAGTGGGGTTTCTGAAGCACAGTGTTCTGGTCTCCCTTCTCATCTAGTGGAGGATTTTAGGATAACAGGCTGTAAGGGCCCTCAGGTGATACTATTATCTGCATGTGAACACTGTTCAGAAAACTTAAATTAGTTTATAATCAGGAGTCTTTTCCCTCTTTGAGTTACTAACAAGAGTGTCTTGGCTATATCGTCTGTCCTGCTTCCCACAGCTCAGTTACATAAGTAAATACAGAAATACCACCACACGTGCTCTTGTATTACCTCCTATTTGTCTAAGGTACATTTTTCCACTTTTACTGAAAACATACTACAGTGGTCTGCCAGCACCAGCTTCCACACTGAACATCTACTACTTACATAGTCCTTACCTTATGCAGAAGAAGTATTTTTATTCTGTACAGGAAGCGTAGGCTAGCTCTTAGATATCCACAACAGATATCCACAGTGATTCCACATTAGCAAACAATAGGCAAGAAGCTCCTCACGCTGTTGTTGATCACTAGAAGATCCCATTTCAGAAAACATGGTTTTCGAACATCTTTATGGCACACAGGGAAGATGTTATTCCTTTGCGGGATTGGCTTGCTTGATTAAAAGGTGGCTGGTTAATGCATGTAGTTCAGAACTAGTTATTTTATTCTACCTTGGCTACTCATTACATTAAAAAGGCAATCCTTTTCAGAATAAAAACAGAGACTATTGCAAGCAGTTCTCCGCTTTCTTTCTGTGGGAGAAACTGGTTTGTCTCAAGGAATTTTTTTAGAGTCTCTGGCACAAAGGGGGAAACTAGGATTAGAAATGATGGTTCAAGTTTTGAGTGTAAGGTGGCCAAGAATGCAGAGTGGTATTGAGGTAAACAAGTAAGTAGATAGAAGTAAGCAGCATGAAAGGGTAACTTTTTTGATTCACGTGTGTGAAAGTACAGTTTTCTGCCATTTATCCTGAGTTACAACTGTAGGCTATACCTTGAAAATGGTGGCTGCAACAGGGATTGAACTGGCAGCTGAACAAATACAACCAGTGTTCTGCTTTTGCTGTGTATGGTGCAAGCCGTAGGCTCTGTTGATCATGAAGTGGATGGTGAAAAGTGTGCCAACAGTAAGCAGCTTTCCCACACTTGGCAGGGTCAGAGAGTGAACCGAGGAACAGGTGGTCTGTCCTGGAAAAAGAAGTAAGCAAGGAGGAGATAGAATCTGAACTTTTCTCTAGACCTTGGTAGCATCCCTCACTTCAACTAATTAGCAGAAGCCAAGAATGAAATGACTGCAGAGATCATCCTTTCAGTACTAGACATGACTCTTCAAATTAGGGTTGAAGGATACTGGCAGGGTTACGTGTACGCCCGTGCTATTGCTTTCAGCCTGGTTGGTATTTTGTGGACAAATAGAAGATTTCAGTTTCCGAGGCTGGCAGCCAGCACCTCACAGCAGTAGTGAATGAGCATGAAAACAAAGATGCACTGTGCTGTAGATGTGCTTGTACTGTTCCGTAAATTGTAGCATAAGTCAGCGAGAAAAGAAAGCATGTAAGAACTTTAATGAAACTACAGACATAGACATATGTTCATAAGCATTCAATGTATTGCAATTATTAATAGCACGGGTAAAATAATCAAAATAATTAGTTCTAACAAGGATGTATTATTTACGGCTTAGTGGTATTGTCAAGGCAGTTCAATTTTAAATAAGCTTTAAGTGCATCCATAACTATATTTTTTCCAAGCCATTAAAAACAATGTTATCCTTTCTTGCTTTATGCTCTCTATACTTAGACCACAGATATTAAAACTAGCTCTGAATTTTGTCCACAAACTGGAGGAAAATGTATAACATGAAAAATATGATTCCAAAGAACACAGATGAGTAATGATGAGTAATGAAGGAGCAAGAGAGTCTTGTATCTGCTGAAGCTTCTTTATATTTTCTTTTTTTAGGAGCAGATTCAGGTTGAATGCCTGCCCTATCTGAATAGGCCTGAATTGAGACCAAGCATAAATAAAACCAGATGTCTGTAGTGAAATCTATGTGAGAAAGGAAAGACCTTGGTCTTCTTGATGAATGTAGGTGGAACAGGCCATGGAAATTGTGTGTGTGCTTTGTGAGAGCATATATGCATACTAGGGCTGTTCATTTTACCTGGTAAGCACAAACAGAAATCAGTTTTTTTTAAATCTGATTGCTGTTTTTTCCTTCTACACAACGTAATCTCTCACTGGCAGTTATCAGCCCCCCAGTTAAGGTGCAGACAGCTATCAGTTTGGCACCTGGCACAACCAGAGGGCCAGAACCTGCAGGGTATGTGGGCTGGGGACGTGGCCTGTGTTTGTGCTCATGAGTGAGTGGTGGTGAGACTGAGAACTTGGAGACTTTGGGATCTGGGGATAAATCACTTTTATTTTGTGGAAGTGATAATCAACAAACAGACAACTGTTTAGGCAGTCCTTATGCTCCAGCATTTTTTGAGTCTTAACTCATGGAAGTTAGGATGCCAGAACAGATCCATATGCATATGTTACGACATAAATCTCATTTACTATATATAATAAACTGAAGCAACGTTATTTGAAGATTTTTATTGTTCTAGTGATTTCTGTGATGGGATACAGATTTCCATAGGCTGACATTCTGTCATCAGTTTATGTGGAAAATGATTAGACCTATGAGTTATGAAGTAATTTTTTGAAAATTACAAATGTAAAATACAGACTTGACTATTTCACTGTGAAATATCTGGCAGTTTTTAAACATTTTTGGGTTTTAGAGGTTGCTACATGTCAAAAAGTTAGAAAAGCATAGGAGGGCCATTTAAATCACTGTGTAGTGTTGATGGACAGGGCTTAAGGGTTTATGTGTTGTGGGTTACTCACTGCCATACTGCTTAATGGAGCTAGGATTTTCTCCTTACTTGGTAATTCCCTTTGGTTAGTGTCTGTTTCAAAACCATATCTATCTTACTTATGTAAATTTTCATAGAATCACAGAATAGCTTGGGTTGGAAGGGACCTTAAAGATCATCAGTTTCCAACCCCAGTGCCATGGGCAGGGATGCCACCCATTAGATCAGGTCGGCCCACAGCCTAGTCCAACCTGGCCTTGAAAACCTCCAGGGATGCCTCAAGGGTTTGATCAGACTGCGTTTTAACGGGGAAAAAGTCATTTGAAAATAGTAGAATGTTGAAATGAGTGCGCTGGACACCTACTGCTTGTTTTCATTACTTCTCAAAATAACAACATATCTCTCCTGCTATGACTCAGAAAAATTAAAATAGCCTCAAAAATCAAATAAATGATGGATTAAACCTGGAGAGAAGGTGTTTCCTCTGATGAGAGGCACTATGGAAAGTCTAATGTGGCAAATCCTACTTTAATGCAGTTCTTTAGAGCTAGAGCCTGCCTCTAATTAAATCAGTAGATAATCCTGAAAAAATTGAAGAGGGGGTGAACACTGAATGCAAGCAAATTGAGTAATGTTCCACAAGCAATTTCACTTCCCCCTTTTTGAGATACCCTGATAGAAAAGAAAGTCTTTTAGAGAAGTGTGGTTTAATAATGACAGCCATGTAGATTCACAGTGGAAATTAAGTTTCTCATGTGTCTTTCAGAACACTCAGGTTCTGCAGAAATTCCAGATTTTGTCAAAAGTTATTAACTTCAAAGCTATTTTTCATTTATTTATTTAATTATTTTGTGGTTCTAGTTAGTTCTTAACATTGAAATTCTCATGGTACCTTAAACTTAGTCAAAACTCTAATTTCTCCTATTTTCTTGTACTGCATGTTTAAAAAAGTGTAAGAAACATTTTGAAGCTCCTGTCAGTTGTCCTAATTCATCTGTAGTTCTTGCTACATAATAATTATGATTTTTTTTACTGAAAGAATTTCCCTAATGATCAGTCATTTCACATTAGTCTTGTTGTATAAGAAATGCTTTACACACTTTGAGGTTGTATTTCTTTTGGCAGCATCATAAGCATTGCCAGGGTTTACTGTCTGTGACGATATGAAACTTCATGTCCATACATAGCCATTTTACAGGAAAAAATAAGCTGAGGATAAAAACAGGGAAGTGGCTTTCCCAGTGATTGGTATCACCTTATTCCTGGTCAAGAGTTCTTTTCACTAGCTGGAGGAGCTGCTGGCCACGGTTAAGCCACCATGTCAAAGCAGCTGTTTTAACTTTTATTGCTGCTTCTGAATAGCCCTCTTTGTCCTGTTTCCATACTGCTGTCAGAGGAACACCTAAAGAGCTGGTTTCACATACCACGAGGAGTGAAACGGGACTGAACTGGACCCGTGTAGTGTCAGGCAGTCTGGGAGCATCTCCTCCGTGGTGTAAGGGTGGTATATGAACGCCCCTCTGTTCTTCGAGGTTGGAAGTGCACGTGGCAGGGGATGGGGCTGGTGTCCTGGCAGCTCTCTGGTGGCACGGACCCTGTGTCCAGCCCCGTAGCTCCTCCGGGTCGATCTGAGCTGGCTGCTGGAAGTATTATGCAGCTATTTGCTGAACGCTTCACCTTGCCTGGTTTAGCCCTGTATGGACTTAGGTTTAGCACATGAAGAGTACACTGAACCGAAAAGCAAGCATTTGGATTAAAAGGATAAAAGTTTGCAGGATGTGAGTATGATAATTGCATTACAATGTAATTGTTCAAAACAATAGAATTGGGATTTTTTTTTTTTTTATTATTCCTAGAAAAAAGTAAACCTGTGAGAATACTTTACAACAAACATTTTGGATT
Organism: Anser anser; assembly: GCF_964211835.1. Taxonomy (NCBI): domain Eukaryota; kingdom Metazoa; phylum Chordata; class Aves; order Anseriformes; family Anatidae; genus Anser; species Anser anser. The sequence continues at coordinate 194,105 of NW_028153762.1, forward strand.
TAAATTTAAAATGTACTTTCCTAATTTATCTTTGTTCTCTTAATTCTTCTTTTTTTTTTCAATACTATTTTCTAAAAATTTCTTGTTAGGGATATGCATTCTATGTTATGAAAAGTTACATGTATATGCCTTAGAGTATAGATATAAAGAATACTACTGAGTGCACCATTCTTCGAATCACAGAATGGCTCAGGTTGGAAGGGACCTTAAAGATCATCCACTTCCAACCCCTCTGCCATGGGCAGGGATGGCACCTACTAGATCAGGTTGGCCACAGCCTCATCCAACCTGGTCTTGAATACCTCCAGGGATGGGGCAGCCACAGCTTCGTTCATTCATTGTTTGCTTAACAGCATCTTGGAGCTGGAAACCTAAACCTAGCTGCTTCTATTAAGTTTCTGCATAGGATGTTTTATGACTTTTTGGAGAAGTAACTAACATTACTGTGCCAGGGCAGTGATAGCGGTCTGACCACTCATGATATCAGCCAGAGAAAAAAAATGACCAGATAATAAATAAATAAACAAACAAACAAACAAATAAGTAAATAAATAAAAGGATCCAGGTGTTCAAGATGGGGTTTGTATGGAGAAACCACCTGAACAATGTTCTTTTTTACCAGTTGATGGACTGAATTTTACTGGTTGCTTCCTGACCTGAAAGCTGTCTAGGTTTAATACATATCAAAAGCTCACTTGATATAGTGATTCATTTTTATTTTCTGTTGTAAATTATTTTACTAACAGCTTAGCGATATAATTAAATTTTAGCATTACCAACTCTGGAATCTTCTCCTTGATCTTTTCATTGTGTTAATATTTTGCTGTTTTTTGAATGCTTTTGCATGTTTCTGAGGGAAGGGAGAATGTCTCAATATATACCTAGCTTCAGTGAATATCAATAACAAATTTCAATTAATTCAGACTTCCTATTCGAAAGAACGTCTGTGAATGTATTTACTTCTCAGAATTTAGAGTGAACTCTTGTCTGTATTGAATTCCAAATTTAAATTATTTTTGAGATTAGTGGAGCCCAATTATCACCTTACAAACACTGTTTTAATCTGTTTTTGGTGCTTTGATAGACGATACAGTTTTTGTATTTAATGTATTTTTGATTAAGAAAGCCAAAATACATGATTACTATTGCAGAATAATGCTGCCCTTTTGACTGACTTCATGTGGCAGTTTTGTTATAAATGCTTGGTTGAAACTTGATTTAATTTTTTAACCTTTTGATTAGCAAATACCTTTTCCTTTCCCCTTTTTCTTTTCTTTTTTTTGTCCCTTTATTTCCTTGTCCCCTCTTTTTCCCCTTTTTCTCCTTCTGCTTCTCTTTCTTATATTTGTATTTATGTTATACATGTATATATACTACTTTGGTAATCTGATTAACTAAAAAATTGTTGTAAATGAGGTTTGCTGTGATTTTGTGCCTAATTACTTTTCCTTGTGTACCCATCAGTACTCTTTCTGTGCTTATCTGTTTTTATCATTACTTTGTCAGACTGATGAAACACCATATCACAGAGGCACGTAGATGTATTTCCCTAATAAAGGGTTATAATCGTGGATGGCTGCTGCAGTTGTGATCACGCAGTCAGTAATCAAGCTCTTTGAGGAGGGCTTGGTAGGGAACACCTTGAGTGGCTCTTGACATGCTGAATTGGTCATGGGGTCACTCCTCCTAAGTGGGAACTGCCCACTTGCTGGCCTTTGTCAACAGGAAAATGCCAAGCAAGCAGGGTTCCCATAAAAAGAACATTATAAACTTTTGGAAAGTAAAAAGAAAGCCTTCTTTTTTTTCTTTTTCTTTTTTTTTTTTTGTCCCTTTTGTTAGTTTTTTGTTCTTTTATAAGATGGGTAGTATTGAAATTTTAGTAAGTGGCACTTTCATTACTTTCTACATCCTCTTTTTTTTTTTTTTTTTTCCTCTGTGTTGACAGGGTAGAGACAGAAAGGTTTGTCGTGTTCTTTGGGTAAGTGCGGTGAACTGTTTTCTGTCCTCAGTGAATCAATGCTTTGTTTCAGAAGTGGTTGGTTTGGACAGAAACTGTCTTTATCATTTCTTTCCCCCCCAAGAATCACGTCTCTGCATCTCTTCAGACAACGCATGCTTCCCCTTTGGTGTTTCGTTTGATGGCATGGGGTTCTTGCTTGAAGGCATTTCTTTATGTAGGATCTGTGAATGATGAAAGTTATGAATGCATGGCTCAGTGTTTGATATTTGAGTGTTTCATGGAATAATGAATTAATTGTTTTAAACTGCTACAAATACAGTTTGCCCCAACTAAATGGCTGAACTGATTAGAGTTACAGAGTAATTTTCTCTAGTCAAAGACAAGGAAAGTTATCTTGATTTAGACTAACATGCATATAATTTATATAACACAGGTTATTTTTTCTACCGACTTTTTTTTTTTTTTAAACATGTAACAAACATGAGCACGTTACTCTATTAAATAGGTATTACCTATTTTGCATCCTGTACCCTGTCCTGTAGACTGTGCTACAACAATGCTAAGTTGTTTTTGTGTGTGTAGGTTCCAGTTACTTAAAACGTGCTTCTGGACACAGTTCTGGGCCTGATTTCAAAAACTGGATATAATAGATCACATTTCTTCATGAAATAGTGTTTGATAAAGTCTAGGTTGTAGCACAGTGAAAGCACAAAAATACGTACAGTATGCAGGACCACGATTTCATTGAAAAATACAATACTGACAGGAAACGTGAAAGATGCAAAGGAATCTAAGTACCTAAAACTACATGTAATAAATCATATGCAGACCATCAATCTGAAGGTGTATTCTTGATGCATCCTGCAATAGTGCTTCTCTGGAATTTTTAATATAAGAAATTTAAAATGATGAAAATTACTGCTTCTGAGGAAAGGCAAGCAAGTAATATGCAAGGTTCATTACTGTTATCAGATACTGCCCATTCCTGTCACAGAGTACGATCAAGATGGTGTAGGAGAAGCCCAGAGAGAGAAATCCTTTACTGAGAGGAATCTGAAGTATGCGTATTTGGTCAACGTACTTCATTCTTGCACCATTCAGCATGTGCTTTAAAGGAGTAATGAGAAAGGGGAATGAGTCTGAGCTACTGAGAGCAGGTCCAACATTTTGTAGAGTCAGACAGGGATCCTACAGGTAGTCTCCACATCTACAGAAGGCAGGCTAACACAGAGCTGAGGATGAAATCCATGGTATCGAGGGTCAAATTTCTGCCTCTTTATGTCAGTAGTAAACTTTGACAAACAAAGCAATAATGGAAATTTATGCTTTTCAGTGTAATCTCAGCATAGGTGATTTTGGAATTTCCTTTATACCTTGATCCAAGTACAAAGTAGTTCTGAATTTAACTAACTTTTTTTTTTTTTTTTTCCTGGCACTATTCTGTTTCTTTTCCTGTGTGTTGTGTGCATGTGTTATCAAAAACAGACAAACAAACAACAGAGTTACTAGCTATAAAAAGCTAATCAGAAACAAACAAACAAAAAGTTACTTCAGAGGCAATTATTTATTTTATTTATTTATTTATTTATTTTTTACGAATGGATAAAACATTCTGATGTTGTATCATTCTTAACTTGTTTTAATCCTTGTAGGTAACTGTTGGCTTTCATAATTTATTCATAAAATTTGTCAATATCCTGATCTCCTCTGTATGGATTTGCTAAACAGAGTTGCAACTTGAAAAAAACCTCTTACCTTCCTTTCTCAGGGTCAGTGTGGAAAATCAGATACTGAAATACGGGTTTACTACTTGTGAAATTACAATTTTGGAAAACGATGATCCTGGAGGAGTGTTCGAATTTTCTTCCTCTTCCAGAGGTCCCTACAGCATCAAGGTAGCTATCCGAGTAACGTCACTTAAACATTACAGACGACTTAGTTCTAACAGAGTGCTAGAAAAAGATTAATTTTATTTTTTTGCAGGAAGGGGAGTCTGTTGAGCTGCAGATTGTTCGCACTAGAGGAAGCCTCATCAGACAGTTTCTGCGCTACACTGTAGAACCAAGAGATAATAATGAGTTTTATGGAAGCACAGGAATTCTGGAGTTTAAGCCTGGTGAAAGAGAGATCATAATTACTCTACTGACAAGGATGGATGGGATTCCAGAGGTAAGAATTAATATTTTTCTCTCTTTAAATTGCATTCACATACATATTTGTTTGTCACTTACTAAAATATAGATGGTTTCACCTGTAAATACCAGCAATTTTTCTGTAACATTTGAAGGCTTTCTTTTTCTTAAGTGTGAGAAATAGATAGAGGAGGAGTGACTGAAAGGCCTATAAGATAGTCAAGCACCATATGAAAGCACTTTATATCAATACAAATCAGGTCTTGTCAGTCTTGCCTGAATATTCATTTCTCTGATATCTCTATTGTTTTGTAATCCCAGAAATCTGCACAATTTGAGGCATGTGTCTGTTGCTTTTCTCTTTGCTTTCTGCTTTTCTGTAGCTTGTTCCCTTTCCTGTGCATCAGCCATCCTGGATTCCATCAGGAAGTTTGCAAGGGTTTGATTTTACCACATTTATGTTAACATAAATTTTAGCTGCTGTGATTCAGCATTTTTTGCTGCCTTTACATGCACATTCCTATGCTGTATTTTGCATAAGCAGTTAGTTGTGTTTGTCTGATCCTGCTAATGAGCTGATCTAGGAGTAAGATGTCAGAAAGCCAGCTTTACAAAACATAAAGGTTTTAGGAAGGTTAATAATCTTTTTGTAGGGCCAGGTGGTCATCAGTCATGGATTGAAGGAGGGATGGAGGACCATATGATGAGGAAATCAGGGGATCACAGCAACTCCAACTTCAATTGCATAGGCTGCTGTAGAAATTCAGGTTTCTTTTCCCTACATACTCCAAAGAAAGGAGACATAAGAAGTCTGAACTCCACTACAGAAGCCAGGAACATAAGTTAATCTAGTAAAACTTAGGCACTAAAACAGCGGGTTATTTAATAGTTCCATTCCCAGTTTTTACTAGTTCATCAGCAGGCTGAGATAAAAGTATTTCCCTGCTTACAGCAGTATTATTAGACTAGGTAAGTCATCCTGCTGAAATGCTCAGGCAAAAACATACGAATTGTAGTGTCAGGACTAAAAAATAAGGAGGTCCTTTTATACTCTTCTATCTCCAAGAGTGGCCAAAAGCCACATACATGAGCAGGACATATATAATCACTTTCCTCCAGAATGCCATCCCAGCCTCCAATGGTGGGCAGTCCAAGGATGTCTGGAGTAATGGATGGTATCTTTGGGTGCCTTCAGATTTTCTTTCTGTTAATTGAAGCAGTTACGCTTTGAACGCAGGTAAGGTTTTAGCATCCATGACATTCTGTAGTACTGAACACCATTGTTTAATTGAATTGTATGTGAAGAACCAGTTCATGTGTGTTTCTTTACTGCTAACCACCAGCCAGTTTCACTGAGTTCTCCCCAGTGTAGAGTAATGCTGTTTTCTAGATAGATAAATGCAATATTTTTTTCTAATGTTCTCTGATACTTTTTTGAAAGTACCATGTCCCATTAGATTAATAAAGCCAGTTGATCAATTCTTTCTAAATTAGCATGCTGTCCATGGTTTAAAAATCTTTGCTTTACCTGTTACAAAGCCAGGAATCTTAAGAAGTCTTGGAGGAAAGAAAATTTACATTTCAGAGTGTGTTACAAACATTACTTGTGAAATTATGCGATTCTAAATTAAGTACACAAAATAAGTCCCTGCTTATAATAATAATAGACTTTTGGAGAAACTGATGCTTTTAGAGATAGAAAGTTCTAACAATTTCCTTTATTTGATAGCATTATACAAACGTTTATTGCATGTAGAATGTGTGTGATTTCATTTTAAGTTTGTATCCCTTTCTGCCTGATGGGGGACTGTGGACTATAGACCATTTTGTTTTTGATGTGGATGTTGAATATGTATTTTTGTTCTGACTGAGTTTCCCTCTTCTAGCTGGATGAGCTATATTCTGTGGTACTTAGTGGCTACAGTGAAATGCCAGGCAAGTTGGGGAATGCCACAATGGTCAATATAACCATTTTGAAGAATGATGATCCGCATGGTATCATTCAGTTTCTACCTTACGAACTAACAGTAACAATAAGTGAAAGCAAAGGAGAAGTCATCCATACCGGTAATTCCTTTTTATTAGAGTTACTTCTTTATCTGCTGTCTGCTTCTGCAAGTCTTATTTTCCCTGTTCTAGGATAACAGAAGTCTAGGAGACTTCTTACTAAAATCTCCACTCAGGACTTTACAGATTGGTACAATGCCAAGCAAGATGAGCAGCGGAGAGTGAAGTGGAGAAGTATGGGTGTGGAAAAACAGAGGGATTAACTGAGTAAAAAGGATTGCTAGAGAATTTTCCAGACAGGAGGGATGGAGTACTGATGTATGTGCAAAGTGCAACGTGGAGGTAGTAGCTCTGTTGGTGGAGAATGAAGAATGGGGTGTTATATAAGAGAAACATAGAGTTAAATCTTCCTATGGGTGATTTTAATTGATCTATTCAGTTATCAATTACTTTTACAGGCAAGAATTAACATGTGAAATTAAAGCAGTTTGCACTGCTTTAGTAATCTGTCTTTGTGTGTCCTTTTCTGTAGCACTCCAACATGTTACTGGTTTCATAAGAAGTGAAATTGGTTATTATTGTATTTCCTTTTTCTCAGTTTCAGATGTTTCAGATGTTCCTTTTTGATTTCTGTTGCTCTGAATATGCACACTGACTCTGTTTATGTTTTTTAGCTGTTTACAGAGTTGTAAGAAATCAAGGAAACTATGGAAATGTTAGTGTGTCTTGGGTTGTTGATCCAGCATGTACCAATGACGTCTATCCAGAGCAAGGGACTATTTTATTTGATAATCTGGAGTTTTCAAAAAATATCACCATTTACTCACTGCCAGATGAGGTAAACACTTTTACAGTGTTTTGGGGTGAGAATATGGGACAAAGAGTAAGTACTAAAACATTAGAGTATAAGGAGAAAAAAGGAATGTGTGTTTCTCAAGAGCCTAATAACTTGTAGGAAATATCAAAATACTTGGGTAGAACTGAGATAATGTCTGCAAATCATAGAGAAATTTCAGAAGCTGTGCATACCTCTAAACAGAAAAGGTAGAAGCTGAGAGTAATTGTACTGTGGTAAAGTTATAGGAAAGTTTGACTGAAACTCGTATCTTGATAACTGGAATCCTAATTTCAATCCTAATCCTATATGCTGATAAATTTGAAGTAATATAAGAAAGATTACACCTAATGATAAATAAATAAAGCTGTAAAAAAAACTACATGTATCAGAAACATAAAACTGGAAGGTAACTTTTGGGTCATCTGTGCAAGATAAAGAGGAAGGGACTTACTTACAAAAACTGTAGATGGATGATAATTTCTGTATAACTGTATGAATTATCATCCCTCTTGAGACACATAAGGACTGACAAATAAAAACAACACTCAGAAATCTCTGGCTTATTAATCCCCCTAACTTTTCATTTTAAATTCTTCAGTGTTTTGTATGCTAGAAATTAATGTCTTAATACTTTCAGGTGCCTGAAGAGGAGGAAGTATTCACCATCAGTTTATTCAATGCTACCGGTGGAGCCAGGCTGGGCAATGTAACCACTGCAATTTTACAAATAACAAAGAATGATGATCCCATTTATTTTGCAGGTTAGATATTATTGTTTATAAATGTGGAATACATACACTACCTAAAACGGACTTTTTCCACAAACCAGATCATTGCGAAATCGTAATCCCAAAAGAGCAAGTGGAAAAGCTCCCCAAACTTTTTTTTTTTTTGTATTTAATTTATATTTGTTTCCTTCAGAACCTTCCCATTTTTTTGTGTGTGTCATTTTTCTCTTTGTTGATGTTGAGATCAGTTAGGAGGCAAGGTACAAAATATTCTCTCGTACCTGAATTATTTCCTACCTTTATCACATACATCTTATTGTTTCATTGAAGAGGAAGATCCTACTAGAGAGAATTAAGAAAACAGAGCAAATGCAAGCAACTCAGGCTTGAACTCAGACAGATTTGTTGCTTTTGTATTTTCAGAACCTGTGACAGTGAGTGTTCAAGAAGGAAGTGTTGCAAACTTTACAGTCCTAAGGAATGGATCTGCTGATGTCGCTGTTGTTGTCCAGTATATTACTGTTAATGGAGATGCAACAGCTGAAGAGGGAGACTTTGTTCCCAGTGGAAAGAACAGTGTCATTTTGTTTGATGTTGGAGAAAGGGAGCAGAATTTATCTGTGTATATCAACGATGATGATACCCCTGAAACTGATGAAACATTTTATATTATCCTTTTCAATTCTACAGGTAAGTCTTCCTTTTTTTTTTTTTTTTTTTTGCTGGCAATTTCTTAGTATCTTGGTCTTATCATAAAGCAATATTTAAATGCCAAGAATTATACGAATAATGTTTGCTTCAAGATTTTTATACAATAAATGCATACTGTGTTTGAATTTTCATCCTTAATTATTTTATTGGAAACAAAAATCAAATGATAGAGTTGATACTTTGCCTGCAAAAACAACTGGAGTGAAAGTCCCTTTTCAAATATAAATGCTCCAAATTAGATGGACTTCAATACAAAAACACAAAGCAAAAAAAAAAAAAAACAAAATTTAGTACCCAACAGTCTTAGGAAAAGAGGTATTCTTTTAGTTATTTTTTTCATGCTCCAGAGTGTATTACAAAACTACATGATTTTTGTAAAAACAAACAGAACTGCCATATTTTGGAGGAAGGGTATGTAATTGCTCTATTTTATTAGTAGCGAAAAGTATGCATACATTTTTTTCACTCTGAGACTATAGTTTTAAAAGGCTTAATTTGCAGAAAAATATATGTCACAATTTACCCAGGGGACCACCTCTAAAGAAAGGATTTATTACCTTAGAAATAACGTATTTTTGTTTATTTATTTATTTTTCAAAGTTTACACTTAAAAAGGAATGACCAAAATTATTCAGCCCATTCCTCACGTTTTTGAAATACATATCTTTTAGAATAAATTATCACTGTTATGTAATATACATGAGAAAATAAAAGTGAAGTATAAGAAATTCATAATTTTTCCAGAGCCCTAAGTATTTAATAAAGACCCTCCCCACACCTAGCTCCAACAAAACTCATGGTGTTGTGGGAGAGTCATTTGCAATTGTGTTATCAAATTTTAATTTACTGCCCTTCATTTTTTACTGTTCTCTAGTTGAGAGGTAATAACAGGCTCTGAATCTGCTGCAAATCTTTGCAATGCAAAGCAAAGCTGTATTGAATCAGCCATTGAAACCTGAGGGGCTGTAATTTAATAAAGCAAAGAAAGATGATGGCAATTAACCATCAGACTATACCTTCAGATTGTGTGACACGTTCTCAAAGTAAAATACCTACCAGGTATTCAATTCAAGATTAGGAAACCTAAAATTAGATTTCTTCATCTGTAAGCACGCTAAGCATCTTAGTTCTCATTACAGTCTCTGATGGTCTTAGTCTTTAGCAGTCGATAAGGCTGAAGTGATTGAGGTCATGCTACAGTGGACACCCTGCGGCTGGCCTGTGAGTTTCTCACAAGGCAGCATTGATCTTGAGTTGAATCCTTCCCTGAACATTGGTAGCAGGCAGCCAGAGGTTGACAGGGAAAGCAGTAATTTGAGTATAAGGCAGCTAAGCTATTTCCCAAGGTCGGCTGGTATTCACTGTAGTACCCAGGTCTCTTATAAAATATCAGACTAGGGAAAGGATTAGACAAAACCATTCTTCTTCCTTCATAAGTTTTCTCTTTTGTTGTCTCTTTCTACTTTAATAACTTTCTTCAGGATCTACTGGTAGCTCCCAATACTACCCCATTGGGAACATATCATGGCTTTTCTCCTAGCACATGGGGAATGGGTATCCATAGCCTCCTTTTTCCTCTAAAATGAGCATCATATAGTTTTACAGCCATTCTAGAATCACTAAGAATAAAGAATATTTCTATACATATTCCTGAAAGCAAAAGTTGGTTTTCTTTCTATGATTGGTTACATACAGTGGCCTTGACTGTTCTGAAATTTTTTTGGGGACTGTTGTTCCTGAGAGAAAATACAAATAGAGGTATATGAAGTTAGAGGAATAAGCACATTGTTTAACGTGGAACAAAATTTAGTCGGACACTTTCAAAGAAGACAAAAAATGGGGTGGGTGTGGACACATTATGTTCATCTATGGACAATGCAATGGAGTTAGAATTAACATCCCTTAATATTTACCTGTACTAATATGCACACTGAAAGCCTGCTAGCTTCCCATCTACATAATAAGAATCTTATGTTTCTTCCTTTTAGATATTCTTTGATATGGGAGTGAATAAACTCTTAGACATTGCTCATAGCTTGTATTTAGTTTAAATGCAATACTTTTCTTCTAGGTCTAAAGAAGGTCGGGGCTCTCTGAATACCTTACTCTTTTATTCTGTACCTCTGAATATCTTATTCTTTTGACTTGTCCAGATGATCAAACAGAAAATGTTACCTCACATAACAACTACATGCAAGGATACTGTGTAGTAAGAATCACATCTTCTCAGTTCATGTCATTTTTCCTGAAAATCTTACGTCTTGCTCTCTGGATGGTACACTACTTAAATACTTTTACTCTGATTTGCCTGCTGCTGAATACCTCAAATTCTGTTTTTCACTGACTTTTATAATTGTCCTTTTCTTTGTATAAAAGCAATTGTAGTGAGTAGAAAACATAATTGGATTTAGAGTTACCTACATTTCTGATTCCAATTTTAATAATAATAATTGTCCTCTTTTTTAGGAGATACAGTTATCTTTAAGGCTGGAATGGCAACAGTTATTATTGAAGCAAATGATGATCCTAATGGAATTTTCTCTTTGGAACCTTTAGAGAAGCCAGTTGAAGAAGGCAAAAGTAACATTTTTTGGTAAGTAACGTTTAAAGAATATCTTTGCACTCTTTTGGAACTGGTGTATGTGGTACTTTATAAATAGCACTTTGATTAAATCAAATGCACAAGTGTGCATTGATAGAAGTGCACTATAGAAAAACAGTTTTACAAAATTTTGGATTAAATGATTTGTAATGTGTTGAAGACATCACCTGTAATACTATGGAGTACACAGTAAATATTAAAAAGTGCACAGAAGCTCATGTTGAAATGTAACTAAATAAGACTTCAGCATTGATGTTCTGTTATAATCTCAGGAACCTGTAGATACAGAAAAATCTGAATGATTGAGCACAATATAACCTAGGCTGACAGAAAAAGAAAAAAAACCACTCAACAAATAGCTAAATAAAACTGTGTGGCACTAGGTGGCTTTTTGTACCCATCTTTGAAATTTTCAACTGCAAACTACTGTATTCTTTCTTTCTGTTTTTGTATTTTTTTTTTCTTTTATCTGTTAATTACAGATTGAAATCTATACTTAAAGTCCGGATGTGACACTCTTCATTAGTCTGACCTTTGAAAGTATTTTCCTTTGTGCCACCATGATATATTGAAGAATTAGCAGGGTTAAAAATTGAATGCACTTGGCATCTCGCCTTGTTACATTCATTTCATAAATTTACTATGGGGTTTTAATTGGATGAAAAAATGATTTTTCGTTAAGAAATCTTGAGACAGGCTGTAAAGAGAAGTTAGGTCACAATAAATGCGATAGTGCAAATAGTTAGGGAAGAGGTTCTTCTTGCATTTAAAAAATCATCCTTTTTTTTTTGTCTGTTTGTTTTAAAGCCTTGAAGCAGATGCTTATGGCTGTGAATTGGTTCTTTATGCTTGTGTCAATACATCTGAAATATGAATAGTCTCAAGAAAAGAGGATATTAAGTTCATTGTGTGTTTGTTGTTGTGCTGTTCACTGTTTTGGGCTTTGTTGTTTTTTTGTCCTTTATAGTCTAATCTGCAGGATAATTTTTGTGGATTTGGTGGTGTTAAGAATATTGTTTTGATGTAAACATGCTTATATACAGGTGCTTTATGGAATTATAGGATACCAAGATCTCCAACATCTGAGGAACCTGCTCAGTCATCATTGATAAAATATATTTACTAGGGATCTGTCTCTTCCATACTGTCACTACTTTGACAGTTGTGTAGCATATAAAAAAGTGGTCAAAGTAGCATGTAACCAAACCACCGAAAACACAGAGGTTTTAATGAGGTAATTGGAGTTAGTGCAGCAGCGCTACACAGCTGGGATAGAGCACCCTGGTTAACGCCACAGAAGAAAAACCTTTGGAAGCAGAAACAACATAAATGTGTTGCTGTGGCTGGACTAGTTTAGCTGAACTAATTCTTCAACCTGATATAATCTATTTATAAGGCATTTTATGTCACCGTGCAAACCGACAGAAGCAAACTTCCTGTATGTAAGCGCACTCTTAATAAAGGCACTGTATGGGTCACTTTTTATTTGTAGTGCCTTTTTGAAATTAGTGTAATTGTGTTAGCAGATAGTTACCAAAAAAAAAAAAATCTTTTCATTTACTACGTTCTTAATCACAAATAACAGTAGATTTCTGAAAGCCGTAGAATGTAATTCTAATTTAATACAAGTGTAAGAAAAAGTTTAAGTAGACTTGATGACTGAAAGGAGAAACGTTTGTGGTTAAATGTAGATGATTCTCTTTCCTGTCTAAGAGTGTCCAAGTATATTAATTTTTAATGTTAACTTTCTGAACTATTATGCATTCATATTTATTATTATAAATTGGAATTACAAGACACAGTGATGTGTAGCTTCACAGTAGTATTCTGCATGGACCTGCGTATGCTACTTCTGTTTTCTAAAGTACGTATTCCGGGAGTAGAATTGTACTGCAAAAGTGGTTGCCTTTAAAAGGAAGGCTTCATGGAACAGTTGTAGTATATTAGCATTTTACTTTATATTACATAGTATATTACTTCTTACTGTAAGGAAGATTACAGTAAAAGGAGTCTCCACATTTTCCTTTTCTACTCAACGCTGATGCATGCCTGCCAGGACTCTCATTCTTTCTGTATCACTGAACAGGATTTTGAGACACAGAGGACACTTCGGCAATGTTTCTTTGACCTGGCAGTTGTTTGATAATAACTCTGCACTGAAGCCAGGAGAAGAATTCTATGAAACTTATGGGACTGTGTGCTTCATGGATGGTGAAAGGTCGAAGTCAATAACACTACGTGCCATTTCAGATAGAATTCCTGAATTCAATGAATTTTACATTCTAAAGTTGGTGAATGCTTCAGGTATTGTCTTCCATATCACCATTTCCTTCATATCTGGTAGAAAAGAGTTATGTTTAATCAATCAAAAAGAAACCAACACTAGAAAGAGCATTGCTTTGAATCATGTCTTGATATCCTATGCTTTTCTGGTAAGGTTTTAGGTCTTATTTTTCATTTAATCTTGATTTCCATATATAGAGAGTTACTCAGTTCCCGAATTACTGTTAAACACATTTTGGTGATCTGAACTTTAAAAGGGATGCCTCTTGGTTTTTGAAATTAAACTTCTTAAAGTTCAGAAGTTTCATTTCAAAAACCAAGAGTTCTGAATTTCAGATACATAGATCTCCATGCACAAAATATAAAACAAAGATACTAACAAAGAAATAACAAAGGTATTAAAGGTTATGTGTGTCTACCATAATAGAGGTTGCTTTTTTGTTTGTTTGTTTCCCTAGAGGAGGTAAAATACTTGTAGTTACCACTTCACATGACTTAAATTACAACTTTAAATTGCTACTGGACACATTTCCTAATCTGGATTAATTCCACTTTAGTACTATTCATGGTCTTCTGTGCTCTGATACAAGTGAAAATGTGTGTTGGCCTTTCCTGTAAGTGAAGTCCATACGGATGTACAAAAGATTTCCTGCTTATAACAGGTAGATCACTGTACACTTTGAACACGGAGATTCTCCATTCACAACATGATCTTCATATCATGAATTCTTACTGTGCAAAGATAGATGACTAACACCAGGACTGGGCAGCAGTTTTAACACACAACTGGTTACTGTTTCTGCAAGGTGTATGTACTTCTGTATCAGAGGCAACAGGCAAGATTTTGCCATTCTCTATTCCTGTAAGTCTTTGAGCAATACAAGAATTGAATTTGGCCCCCATGCTTATCAAACGAATCAAAGGTAACCTACCTTATTGGCTAATTAAGAAAAGATGGACCTTGTCATGTTTCACCTGAAAGACATCTGTGTGTTTTACAGCTGAAAAATAGCATGTGGGTTTGTTTTCTACTGAAATTACATCAGCACAGTGTTTTAAGAATAATACAATTAACCTATGTAATTTTCAAGTTAGATCATTTGCTATAAGTCCAGAGGATCTTAAAGGAGGGTTTGAGGTTTTTTTAGAAACTTGTTTTATTAAAAAAAAAAAAAAGTACTTTGAAACTTTTTTCTGAGTGTGTTGTTTAATCATTAACTTTTACTCTAACTTCTATTACGCAGGTGGGTCTCCTGGTCCTGGTGGTCAGTTATCTGAAACCAGTCCTACTGTAACTGTCATGATCCCTTTCAATGATGACCCTTTTGGAGTGTTTGTTATAGATCCAGAGAGCCAGGACAGAGAGATAGTGGAAGATACTCTTTCTGAAGATGACCTTTCCTATATTACGGACTTCACCATCTGGAGACAGCAAGGCACCTTTGGTGTTGTCCGACTAGGTTGGGAAATACTGTCTAGTACCTTCCAAGCTGGACTGCCATCAATGGTAGATTTCTTGTTGCTTGGATCATTCCCAAGCTCAGTACAATCACAGCCCCACATGAGGCGCCATCACAGTGGAACAGACGCTCTGTATTTCAGTGGAAAAGAGGATGCATTTGGCATTATCGGTCCTGAATACCCATAACAATGGAAATAATGCAGTAACCAATTTTACATTTTCAGCTTGGTTAATTCCTAATGTCAGTACAGATGGCTATATAGTTGAAAAGGATAACGATAATGGGACTTTATATTATGGTGTGAAAATTCAGACAAATGATTCTCATGTTTCTGTAGTGCTTCATTATACAGCATTAGGGTCCAATATGACATACATGGCTAAAACATCAGTCATGAAATACCTGGATGAGAATACTTGGCTTCACGTTCTGATTACTCTGGATGAAAGTATAATTGAATTTTACGTTGATGGAATTCTAGTTCTGGGAGGAATGAAGAGTCTAAAAGGAGAAGCAATTCTTGATGGTGAGCCTTTGCTATTTTTCTCCATATATAAAGCTCTGAAATGCATAGTCTAGCCACTTCAAAGGTGGAAGAAATACACTGAAATGATTATATCTGTTAAGTTAATTGAAAGGAATGGATAAGAATTCTTTGAGGATTTTCAGAAAGCCTATGGAAATTGTGTGAATGTTCTAAAAAATTCAAACTGCTGCGATGTTGAGTGAGAGTAGAGGACTATTAATTGTATGGTGTACTATTTTATTTCTGCTTTTAAAATTCCAGGTTGAAGTTTAAGAAATCAAATTTTCCATTTGTAAAAAGAATAGTACTTCTGCAATTAGTAATTTCCATCACACTTGCAGTACTGTAGCTAAGCTGAGAGGCTGAGAGGTTTTTTTTTTTTCCCTCCCTCGGTTTCTAGAACAAATATATGTGAAATGCAATGATGCTTTTATTGCTAGAAGGATATGTCTGTGCTGTAAATTTTCTTTATTAGTGGGGATGGCGTGTGTCTGGGGATAATGCAATAGTAAGGCAAGTATGTCATCTCTCTCCGTTGAATGTTGGGTAATACACAGTGGTGTGCATAGCAGCCCAGTTTTTCTCAGCATCCTCCACTTTGTGCCCTGGGACTTTTATCAGTTCCTGTGGTTGCTCATCTCTACAACTGCCACTCAGTGTCATATGTATGACAATACACTGAAGAGCACAGCTTTTTTTGTTTGTTTGTTTTCTTTCGTTTTCTGAAAGGCAACTGAAAACAGCTGATGTGTGTGTTTTAGCACAAGAGCATAGCATGGCACAGAATAGGATAGAGTAGGAATGAATATGAGGCAGCTGTGATCCTATAGTTTGGAGACAGAGAAATATAAATGCTGTTGTAAAAAGAGTTTGGAATTTGCATGGAATTACAGTGTGGTGGATGAAATGGATGTCCAGAAGGGTTAATGCAGTAATCATGAGTATCATCAGAATGGATCAGCTGCCCTAGCAGAGGGAAACAAAGTAGGATTTGTTCAGCAAAACAAGGGCTAAAAGGGGTTGCAGTTCTGCTCTGAAAATCTGTGGAGGAAAGAGGGAGCCTCAAGTCTCTAAGACTTATAAAAATGAGGGATGATGATAATGTGCTGCTAGAACTAATAGGATGAAAAACTTGGACAGCATAGGATGGAATTGTTTGGCCTGTGAGGACTTACCTGTAACATTGAGATGAGGCTCAAGGAACCTCCTGATTTTGGATCTCAAGATCAATATGATTCCTCATCCAGGGACAATGAACAGTTTACCATTGGTTTTTAAGAAAAACAGGTAGTCAGTTGCTGACTGTTTCATACAAATACAATAACATGAGAAAAAATTATAATTTCCTTCTCAGGTCCAGGAATAGTAAGAATTGGAGCAGGAATCAACGGCAGCAGTAGGTACACAGGGTTAATGCAGGATGTAAGGCTTTATGAGCGTAAGTTGACACGAGCAGAGATCTATGAACTTCATGCAACTCCTGCAAAAAGTGATGTCCACCCTGTCTCTGGGTATTTGGAGTATTGGCAAGGAGAGACCAATAAATCATTCATCGTGTCTGCAAAGGATGACAAAGAGGAAGAAGGAGAAGAATTATTCATACTAAAGCTCATTTCTGTGCGTGGTGGAGCTCGAATTTCACAAGAAAACACCACAGCAAGATTAAGAATACAGAAAAGTGATAATGCTAATGGTTTATTTGGCTTCACTGGAGCATGTATCCCTGAGGTAAGGTGGTCATAATGGAAATTGTAGGTGATATTTCAGGCACAGAAAGCTAAATGGCAGGACCAAGTGACCTGAACAAACCCTAGATTTTGCAGTGTTTGCTTTTGTGGTTAAGCAAAGTTTTCCTAGGATTTGGAGATGCATATGTTCTGTTAATACAACCTCAGTTCCACTGGGATTTACTATATAATTTTAAAAAACTAAAGAAAAAAATGGTTAAGAAAATTTAGTTTACTATATAAACTGAAGACTAAGGCTTAATTTTTTTTTTCTAGAAAAATATTTTACCTTCACTTCTGTTACATTTGAGTTACCAGTTAAAATGTAAGATTTAATTCTCTGGTTTTTTTTTGAGAATGGATTATTGCAAAGATTTTTATTTTAGTTTTCTGTGTCACATGATGTGTTTGAGATAATTTTACTAGAGATCATGCAATGACAAAGTGTTATGGATTTTTCCACCTTCATTTGCTGTCATAAACTAAGTTATAATTTGCATATGTTTGATGTCAGTTGGTTGATTTAGTAGTGGGTTTTTTTGTTGTTTTAGTTTTAACAGATGAAATCTTTTTTCAGTGGTATCCATTCTATATGCAGAGTGTAAACTTGCTACTTTTTGAGGAGGCTTGAAATAAACATAAATCATTCTTTACTTCTTTAATCAATTATAAGGGGGAATAACATGATAGCTATCTCTACTGGTATTGGATTATTTTGTGGAAAAAAAAATTTAATACAGTTTTCATTTGGGAACTCTTATGAGCTTTAATTACATTCTTTTTTAATCAAAGTGCTTATGATGTTTTTAAAATAACTGTCTTGCCTGAGTGATACTAGTTTTCAGTTTGGTTCAGTTTGCTTATTGTGTGCCTACCATATGCTATGATAATAGATTCCTTCAGGTTCAAGTACCTCTGATACGCTGTGATGCCACAGATCATCAGCCAACCATGAAGAAAAAAAATAATTATATGGCACGGTAATTGTTTTGCACCTATCATATGTCCATTTCACCAGGGAAGTATTAGAGCTCTTAGTGGTGATGCAGGAACACAGCATTTTTTTACCAGTAGTTTAACTGTGCATATCTGTCTACTAGGCAGCTGAAGTCACACACAGTATCTATGCTTTCTTACAAAGCAGCCCTGAAATTTATCTAATGCATAAGATAGCTTTAACCTTTCCAATAACTTTCAGATAAAATTATTTTCTATGTTAATTTTATGAACGTTATTTTCTAAAATAGAAGGTCAGTACCAATTAAAGCTTCATTCCAGAGACGTGACGTTGTCGCTGCAGAAGTCATGTTATCTGTGAAGATACAGAATTGTAAGGAGGACAGTAGAAGAGAAAAATCTGTTTTTCTGAATGATGATGGTATAGTTTATTTCTATCCATAGTGTGTCTGGTTAGAGAAAGTGCTGATCCAAATCTTTCTTTAAATTATTGCTAAGGAAAATTACAATATTGACGTTATTATAAAGCAATAGTTTCATTTGCTTTCGACAGGTACATTTCAAGCATATTGATTCTGTCTCTGACGCATAGTTTTAGGAAAGGGGTTGTGTCCAGGACGAACTGCAGTGTATTGTTATTTGTTACCTTAATAGTCCTCAGGGAGGCATCAGACTTTTGCAGATTCCACTAGGATTGTTCTGATTGGCATCAAGGTCAGTTTCAGCTTCCTAACACTCCAAAAGAGCTGAAAGTAACATGACAGCAATTTTTTACTTGAACATTTGTCTGGCATTAAATATTTTCGTGTTATTTAATGAAATTGCCTTGATTTACTTTGACAGTAATAAACGTTCCAAATTTTTGCTTTCTTCCAGACTGCTGATGAAGGTTCCACTATATCCTGTGTTGTGGAGCGTACAAGGGGAGCCCTAGACTATGTGTATATAAAGTACATTATCTCACAGGTTGATTCCACTGGCATTAATTACTCTGTTACCGATTTTTCTAATAGCAGTGGCACTATCACATTCGTTCCTTGGCAGAGATCAGAGGTAAACCCTACCTTCCTATTAACAATTCATCCTGTCCTTTACAAACCTCCTGGAAAATACCTTCTGAGGGTGCTTGGCTGGTTTGCATACTAGAGAGTGTTTACTTCACATGGCTTTTCTTCTTATTATTTTTTATTTTGTTATTTTATGTTGTTATTTTTTTGTTATATATATATTTTCTTTCTTTCTTTTTTTCCATCCCTGACAACAAGAAAGTGTTATTTGTAGCTCTGTGTATATGTCAGTTCAAAAGTCACCATGTGTGCATGTACATATTAGATATATGTACATATACATAAAAAATATTAACTGTATTTATGTGTATGTGTACATATACTTTAAAAAGTGTAGATAGTCCATGTACTTTCGAAATTGGAAAATGATCAGGTTTGATCTGAGTGTTGTAACTCAAATTTATGTCCACAACAATTAAATAGGCAATAGTAAGATTCATTGCTGTTCTTGCACTCAAGGCTATCCAGGTTCTGTCTCCTTTTAAATTCAAAATCAGAAACAGGAGATTAAAGGTGTTCTTGTAACAATAGCTGTTTTTGAGTCTCCCTGAAATGATTACTGTCTGCTTTAATCTATTCCTCTGCATAAAGTGTGCGAGCAACTGGAACATAAGGAAATTATTCAATATTCTGGCCTTAGAGACACCTGAAATTGGTAATCAGAATTGCATCTCTGAGTTGGGGGAGAGAAAGAGAAATGATACATAAGGGAAGCTTTAGCTGCTTCTGAGAAAGCTTTCTAAAAGTCTTACGAAATTCCTTATCTGAATTAGTTTAAAAAAAAAAGAAAAAGAAAAAAGAAATACCAGGATACCAGGATACACTGAAGAGTAGGAATTCAAAGCTACAGAGGCCCACAATTAAAAAATTATGTGGGCAGACTGGAGGTCCAAAAGAGGGCCAGAAAGATGATCAAAGAGCTGGAGAACCTGTCCTCTAAGGAAAGACTCAAGGGGTTAGATCTTTTCACCCTTTAGAAGGGGACTTTGATCCCATTATTACAGTACCTAAAGGGCAGCTCCAGAGTTGACAGAGGCTCTCTCTTCTCAAGAAACCACAGGAGAAGACAGAGGGCAAAGAGTACAAAGATAGAGTGGGAGAGGTTTTGTCTTGAAATTTTTTACAACTACTGGAACGACTTCCTTAGGGACAGGGTCGGGTTGTCCCGACCTCAGCATCTGGGCCAGGGCAATCCCAAGCACAAACACAGGCTGGGCAGAGAAAGCACTGAGAGCACCCCTTGGGGGGGGAAGGACCTGGGCGTGGTGGTTGATGAGAAGCTCGACATGAGCCGGCAATGTGTGCTTGCAGCCCAGAAAGCCACCCGTACCCTGGGCTGCACCAACAGCAGCGTGGGCAGCAGGGCGAGGGAGGGGGCGAAGGAGGAAATTCTTCCCTCAGAGGGCGGTGAGGCCCAGGCCCAGGCTGCCCAGAGGAGCTGCGGCTGCCCCATCCCTGGCAGAGCCCAAGGCCAGGCTGGATGGGGCTGAGGGCAGCCTGGGCTGGGGGGAGGTGTCCCTGCCCATGGCAGGGGGTGGCGCTGGGTGGGCTTTAAGGTCCCTTCCAGCCCAAACCAATGTATGGTTCTATGGTAGAATTCCCATCACCAGGGGTGCTTAAGATGCAGTTGAACATGGTGCTGGATTATTTCATCTATTTTTTTTTTTTCCATGAAACATTGAACTTCATCTTTTGATGTCCCATCCAACGTGGGCTGTCCTATGATTAAAATTCTGTGGTAATAAACAGCGTGTGCTAGAAATAGAAATAAAAATAATCTGTTTCAATGAATTCAATCCTGATGTACAGCACAGAATTGTTAAATTTATTTGAAGAAGTGGTGCGGGACCACAGTACTGTAGAAACAACATACACTTTCTATTATTGTTTGTATAATAAGGATGAATTGTGAGTAGAAAATACCATCCTCAGTTTCACTTATATCAGGCTGCAGAAGTCAATGTGGACTCAAATTCGCTGAAGTCATTTGCAGGGATCCCAGTGACTTCACTAGAACTGTGAATCTGGATAATGTGATGACTGGCAAAAGCGTGTGGTATCTGAAAATAGTTCATTCATGTTATAATAGTTTGTTCATTCAGCTTTATTTCTCTGTGAAATGATATTACTGCATTTCATACAATCATATATAGCAGAAATTTCCAAAGCTTTTCTAGCATGGCAACATAGACGAGGCCCACATTACTCTATCTAGTGGCAGAAAATGGCTGATGTAGGCTCTTGCTACACAGCTTACTGGTCCAATTTACTGCATACATACAGAGGAGCTAATGTGCATGGCTCTAAGAAACGGGCTGGTAGCAAGCTGCTCTTCAGGTGGGATATCCTAAGGGACTTTCAACTGACATTTGTAATCTACTCATTACCATGCCTCTAAATATGATCAGCTACTTAAATGTTTTCTATATGTTTGTCCGACCATATCGAAACATAAAGAAAGATGGAATTTTCTGAAGTGAATGTGTTAGCGTGTTTAGAGCAAGGTTATGTTAGTAAATCGTATGATCTGCAGGTCAAAGTGTCAGGTGGTATAATAAGCTCAATTTATTTGCTCTCTAAATTGGATTAATCACTGTAATGTCTCTTCATAAGCATAATTTCAAAAAGATTTTAAAATTTATCAGATATTTCATGTTCAGTACATGGAAATTAAACTCTGCTTTTGTGAAGATATACAAAACCAACCAAACAAGTATTTATTATCACTTATTTATGTAGTTTGAAACAATTCAGAAAATATGCCTTCCATTTCCAGTAGCTTGGAAGCATTGTTTTTGGAAAGCATATTCTAGACATAAAATGTTATCTTAGAAATTAGTTGAATTTATGTGGAGAGCAAAAATAGTGTCCTTTGCTTTCAGAACTATACAGCAGATACAGCTGACTGACTAATCAAAGAATGTTGCATGGTTTGATTTCTCCATGATTTGGTCCTTCTCTAGGTGTTAAATTTGCATGTTATTGATGATGACATTCCGGAGTTAAATGAATATTTCCGTGTGACATTAGTCTCTGCAGTGTCTGGAGATGGGAAACTAGGTTCAACTCCTACCAGTGGAGCAAGTATAGATCCAGAAAAGGAAACTACTGATATCAGCATCAAAGCCAGTGACCACCCATACGGTAACAATGATGGGAATTATACAGCTTTGTTTCAGATTATTGTGTAGTTCTTTCCAGTCAGATGAAAACTTTGCTTGGTTGTAATAGTTGAGGAAGCAATCTCATATATTCCACTTTATCTAACTTGAATTAATTCATTGTTTATATACATGAATGAATACTGAATTAGTTTTCTTTTATAATTTTACAAAAAGGCCTCAAATCTTCCCTGCCCAAACAAGCAATGATTCTCTTGTGAGGGCAAATAAAGGCTCTGCATGTAGTTGATCCTGTCCAGGTTTTTCATCAAATGAGAATTCCTGACAATGAGAGTCATTTCTCCATATGTCTTGTACCAGTAAATACGCAAAACCGTGGCCTGTGAGGCTCTTTTGGGAAGAGAAGGTTTTATTATTGTGCTGTGCCTTTTATCAAGACTGACAAGAATATCAGTGAGAGAGGGTAAGGCACACAGCACATCTCTGGAAATAGTGTGATTGAGGCTTAAGGGTATACTGGTATATGTGGTTTTTAATTTCAGAACCATCACAAGATATGTTATCAATCACTTTATTTAAATTGTTTATCATCTTTAAAATTTGTTATGAAAAGCCATGTAAGTAGTAATTCTTGTCTTCCAGGTCTGCTCCAGTTCTCTGTGGGGCCACCTCCTCAGCCAGGTGATAAAATGATTCTTCCAGCCTCTTCTGTGCCCCATATTACTATTAAAGAAGAAGCTGGACACGTCAGATTACTGGTAGTTCGTGCACAAGGCCTTCTTGGAACAGTTCTGGTGGAATACAGAACAGTGCCAGTCACAGCTTTCAGTCCCAAAGATTATCAGGTATGGCAACTGCCAAGGTGGTATAATTGTTTTGGAATTAATTAGAGTTATTTATCGTGGAGATAGCTTTCAGTTTGACTGCTCTAGCCCAGCTATGATTCTTTCACAGAAAGACTACTTTACAAGGTGATGTGGCAAATGGATATGTAATATTCACTTAAAAATATACATCATGTGACTTCTCCATTCTTTTCTCTGCAGTAAGTTGCATTGTCTAGGAAAAGCCTCTGGTTTTGAACTTTTTTTTTTTTTCTTAACAGAGTTTTCAGTGTAGCAATTTGTGAGTTTTGCTGTTGTTACAGACCATATTATTCAAGTGCATGTACAGGTTAACATTATGCTTGTACATACTGGGATTTGTATATGCCTAGCAAAATAACCTGCATGTATCTGCACTTGCTTGTCCAACTGATCATTTGTGCAGAAAAATAAGAAAAATGTACATGAATGCAGATGCTCACCAGTATGTCAACTTAGATGTCTTCTTTTTTTTTTTCTTTTGTAAAACAGATTTTTCAGATTTTTTTTTAAAGCTTAAGTGAGGAAAAGTAGATGTTTTGAAAAAGACAAAATGAAGGTTCTGTTTCTTTTTTTTATATGGATGAAAACATTAGACTTGAACAAAAATATGAAGAGCTCTTATATTGCAGGCTGTTGTGGGTACACTGGAATTTCAGCCAGGAGAAAGATACAAGTACATTACTGTTAACATCACTGATAATACTATTCCTGAATTAGAAAAAACGTTTAAAGTGGAGCTGTTGAACCCAGAGGGAGGAGGTAAGGCACATATATCAGTCCCTTAGTTGTATTTTCATGACCTCTACTCGTTCATAAAAATCTTGTCTTTCTTGGCATTATTTTCTATGTTATTTCTGAAAACAAACAAAAAGCACCTCTACATCCCCACCCCCATACAGCTGTCTTTTTTCGTAGGGAAGAACTGTTCCTCAGTTCTTTTCTTAATCCTTGGTGGAAACAACCAGATCCCATAGCAAGTATATTATTACCATGTATTAGGGAAAGTGTATCACTGCCATCTGTTAGGTCATCTAAAGGCAATTGCTGCTTTTCACTTTGTATAACTTCATGGTTGGTAATGAGAACTAAAATAATGCAAAAATATATTAGCAATATGTTGCATTTCAAAAATATGGAATATTTATAAAATATTTAAGGCTAAACAGTCAAAGTGTTGTGTTTTTGTTTGTTTGTTTTGGGTTTTTTTTTGTTTTGTTTTGTTTTTTCTTCCACATGAGTGAAATCAGAAGAACTGCAATACATAGGTCAAATGGATTATAGCAGTAATAGGCTGTGGATGTTGAGGGCCATAGGGAGTTTGCTGAGCTGTAGCTGCAGAGGTAGCTCGTAGATAACTGTCTGTAAGAACAAGACAAACACTTGAAAGAATTATTGGTTTGAAGGGCTAGTCTGAAGGGACGGCAAAGCATAGTGGTGCTGCCACATAAACCCCTGAATACCTTACAGATTTTTTTTTCCATTTGAGAAAAATTTTAACGGAGATTGTAAAGCTTGTTGGAGGGAAAAGTAATTAGAAACACTGACAGCCATAAATTGATTTTTTTTTTTTAAACTGATGTTATTTTTTTAAACAATTCAGAAATTGCAAGTGTGGTCCCTTCTGGGAGGATGTATCAGATTTCCTTGAATTAATCCAGCTCTCTGCTATGATTGTATGTGTCTATGGTGCAACATGGTCTCAGTGATTCTTTTGGTAAAGTCTTGAGACTTTTCACGTATTTTGTCTTTTTGGTTGAATAGTTGTTTTGTTAAAAGGAGTCAAACTTTTCTCTTTCAAATTGTTGTGACAGAAAATTTACAACTAACTTTAGTAATCCAGTAACTATATAGCCTTTTTAAAATGAGCCTTCTTTTTGGCCTTTCCAACACAAACACAAAGCTTATGAAGTCCCCATTAGTTAAGTTTTCTGCAGATTTTCCCAACATTTTCACTTTGTGAGAAAATATTAGAATAAGGAGCTTGAGGGACTTTATCGTCTCCCCTACCTTTTTTTTTTTTTTTTTTTTTCAATTTAGATTCCTCCATGACAAGCCTCAGTTAGGAGTGAGAAAGGGGAAATACAAAATGGGGACACAAAGAGGGAAAGAGAGGAAAGATAAACTATGTGTATGTGTTTTCTTTCATTCTGACTTCCCATTGCTATTTCCAATGTCATAAATTAAGTAAGAGGTGGCATATGTAAATATTTCAGTCTTTATTAGAACTCCTGTACACTTTCAGAAGCAAAGTTGATACCTTCCTAGAGTGCTTCCCTCTTTTTTTCCTGTTGTCCAGAATAGTTTAAATTTCTCTTTGCTTGCGCTCTGATTTATAAATGTATATATGTGTATATATCTGTATGTCTGTCATCTTAAAGTTGCTGAGCTCTTTAGAAATGATGGCAGTGGTAGTGGTGATGGGAACATGGATTTCTTCCTTCCAACTGTCCATCAGCATGGTAAGCATTTTGGATTAATCTTTATTTCTTTATGCTAACTGTAATATCCCTCATGAACTACACTACTGACACAGTTTATCATAGTGTTATTTTGCTTGTGGTTTGAGATATATCATAGAGTCCTGTCAAAACATTCTTTCCCATTTTAAAAAAGGCTTAATTTCAACAACAGTCAATACTAACCGTAATACAGAAAATAACAGCTTCTCTATCTTCAAAGCTGTATTTTTATAGAACACAATGTAGTTATTCCAGAAGTAGTTAGAAAAATTAGCTTTGTTTGTAAATTTTGTAAAATTTTCTGGAGAGCAAAGAGGAGAGAAACTTTTTAAATTTAAGGTAATTTAAAAATTACCTGACTGTGTGTTTTGATACTTTCTTTTGCCACTTGCTTTATGCTTTGATCTCTGCATCTCAAAAATACTCTTAATAAAAAGTGGTGTTAGCTCTTTTTTTTCTAAAAGAATGCTTTGATTATTTTTCATTTTTGAAGTCTATTTTTGTCACAACATACAGAAAACAAAGATAATTTAATCTTGAGAAAATTAAAAACATACAATATGCAGAAATAAGATGAAAACAAAAGCACCTACTATGAGGGAAACGCTAATGATGGCGGATTTTGAATTAAACCCTAGAGACCTGAAAATATTGTGTTAGCACCCATTATCGAAATCAAATAATTTATTCCACAGTGACAGCCTGATTTTCTGTTTTATTTGAAAATACAAAGGAGTTCAGTTTGAACCTGAGAGTAAGTCTGTGGTTTAACCACTTTTTGGAACTTCCTGGGAAGTGTTGTTTCCTCTTCTGTGTTTCCAGATTTTTTTTAAAATGCCAGGCTCTTTCTCTTTCTAAGCAGCAAGTTATCTCACACAAGATGATCATTACAGTAGTAGAATTTCCTGGACTAGCTTTTTCTTTGTTCCAGCTTCAGTTAAAATAGTACCTGCTTTTGTCCTGTCTGCACTGCTTACACTGTGTTTTACCACGTAACTCTCCCCTACCCTAAATTCTAGTTCATTTTCCTTAATTAGACAAGTAATTTTATTTTTGATCCTCTCTTAAAATATTTGCATTTTATATGTTGCTTTGGAGTGTTGTTCCATAGAAGGGCTGCCAGGACTGCATTATTGAAAGTGAGTTCCTTATCCATGTGGATAATTATTCCACATTTAAAACAAAAAAAAAAACACACCACAAAATGCAAAACAGCAGAAATATTCCAGTTATGCTTTTCTGTGTGCTTTTTGTAACAAACTTCCTTAGCTTTTAAGAAAAGATGGTATAAAAAAATAACTCATTTTGGCACTTGCACTTACAGCCAGCTTGGGAATTGCATCCCACATCGTTGTGACTATTGAGGCTTCTGATGATGCTCATGGCGTCTTTGAGTTCAGTACTGAGTCACTCTCGGTAAATGGAACTGAGCCTGAAGATGGAGATAGCAATATTATGTTGCAGGTTAGAAAGTTTTGGGTCTCATATTGCTATGCAATCCTCTTTTATGTCTATTTTACAGAGCATTCTGCAATATTTTTATAATAGGTCTACAGCATTTTAACTTAACTTTATCATGTACATTTGTCTTGACATTTTATACTTCACTTTCTAAAGTGTATCTTTCAGCTTAAAACTAAAATGTTTTATATAAGTTTAAATTTACTTCTACTTGTTTACATTTGAGGTATGAATATTTTAAAGTAAGTGCTGATGACACAACAAATACAGCAAAGCTAAGATGATAAAGATTACACTGTTTTTAAAATTAGTTTATTTTTAACTCATCATGTCAATGACTTTGCACTGTATATAATGGAGGGGCTGGATTGTGTGCAGCTTGCAGTTGGCAATGACATGCTTAAGATCCTCCGGGTAAGGATTAAGGGACATGGAAATAAGTTATAACAATAAGATGAAGTTGTTGTGGGAGTCTGCTATAGACCACCCAGCCAGGAGGACAACATTGCCAAATTATTCTATAATGAACTAAGGGATATCTCTAGGTCATCTGCCCTTGTCCCTGTGGGTGACTTCAACTTCCCAGATGTTAGCTGGGAATACCATACAGCCAATACAAACAGGTACTGGAAATTCCTGAGGCACGTTAACAATAACTTGTTGGTACAGTTACTCTGGAAGCTGACTAAGAAAGGTGCCCTCCAGATTTGTTGCTTGTAAACAGTGAGGGTCTTGTGGGTGAAGTGGTGATTGGAGGCTGTCCTGGCCATAGTGACCATGAGATGGCTGAGTTTAAAATCTTTGGTAATAGGAGGAAAACTGCCAGCAAAAGTTCAGCCCTAGCTATGGAGACAGCAGACTTCAGACTACTCAGTGAACTAGTTTGTGAGGTCCCCTTGGAACCTGCTTTTGAAGGTATTGGAGTCCATCAGTGCTGGTTAGTTAAGTAACACCTCTTAAGAGCACAGGAACAGGCAATTCCAAAGAGTCAGAAGTTGAGCAAGCTGGGCAGAAGGCCAGCTTGGCTGAGCAGGGATCTTATTCTAGAATTTAGGCGAAAAAGGAAAATCTGTGGGCATTGGAAGCAAGGTCAGTTGAACAAGGACTACAGAGGTGATGTTCACTCAGAGTTGAAGCTGGCCAGTACTGTGGGGACAACAAAAAGTGCTTTTTTTAAAGTATGCTAACAGCAAAAGGAGGAGCAGAGAAAACATTGATCCATTACTTGTTGAGGTTGGTAACCTCACAAATAAGTACGCCAATAAAGCAGAGGTTAATGCCTTCTTTGCCTCTGTCTTTAACACCAATGATGGGCTCGGGGACACCCAAAGCTCTGAATTTCAGGACTGTGATGATGATAAACTCCCAGCCAACTTTGAACTTGTGCAGGATTTGCTGCTCCAGCTGGATGCATATAAGTCTATGGGGTCCAGTGGGATTAATCCCAAAGTACAGAAAGAGCTGGCTGATGTCATTGCAAGACCTCTCTCAATAATTTTTCAATAGTCTTGGAGTCTGGAGAGGTCACAGTTGACTGGAATTAAGTTAAACGAGGAAGTGCTGGATTCTGCACCTGGCAAGGGGCAATGCTGGCTGTACGGACAGGCCTGGGGACAAGAGGCTGAAGAGCAGCCCCATGGAAAGGGATCTGGGGGTTTTGCTTGACAGCAAGAGAAATATGAACCAGCAGTGTGCCTTAGCAGCCAAAATGGTCAACTGTGTTCTGGAGCATAAGGCACAGCAATGCTGGATGGTCAAGGGAAGGGATTGTCCTGCTCTGCTCTGTGCTGGTGAAGCCTCACCTCTAGCACTGTGTGTGCTACAATATATGAAGGACATAAACTATTAGAGAGCATCCAAAGGAGGGCTACTATGGTGGTGAAGGGTCTAGAGGGCAAGAAGTATGAGGAGCGGCTGAGGTCCCTGGGTTTGTTCAGCCCAGAGCAGAGCAGGCCGAGGGCAGGCCTCATGGCGGCCTGCAGCTCCCTCACGAGGGGAGCGGAGGGGCAGGCGCTGAGCTCTGCTCTCTGGGGACAGCGACAGGACCCGAGGGAACGGCACGGGGCTGGGACAGGGGAGGGTCAGGCTGGGGGTTAGGGAAAGGTTCTGCACCCAGAGGTGGTCGGGCACTGGGACAGGCTCCCCAGGGACATGGTCACAGCACTGAGCTGCCAGAGTTCAAGAAGCATTTGGACTACTCTGTCAGACATGCGATTTGATTTTGGGTGGTCCTGTGTGGAGTCAGGTGTTGGACCTGATAATCCCTGTGGATCTTTTGTAACTCAGGATATTCTGTGATTCTGTGACTTTGCTGTATGCCATTTTACACTTTTATGTTCTTCTTTCTTATAGTACAAAGAAATACATAAATCTTTGTGTTTTCCACTTAGGTTGTGAGAACTCATGGGGCCCTGTCTGAGGTGACTCTGTATTGGGTCATAGTCTGTGATCTTACAGAAGACCTGGTCTCTGCATATGGGAATGTAACATTTGATGTTGGCCAAGTGAGAGCAAATATTACCATACAAGTTTCTCCTGACAACGTGCCTGAACTGGATCAGGTGTTTTCAGTTTTGATCATCAATGTGTCCAGTGGTCGTCTTGGAAATCACACTAATGCAACATTAACAGTTTTAGCTAATGATGATCCATATGGACTGTTCATCTTTTCTGAGAGAAACAGACCAATAAAAGTTGAGGAAGAAACAAAAAATATCTCCCTGACAATAGTAAGGCTTGGTGGTCTTCTTGGTACAGTAGTGGTTACATACAGAACTTTAGGTGATGATGAAAAGTCACCCTTTCTTCCACCTGATGTTGTTAGAGCAATACAAGGAGAAGATTATATACCCATTACTGGTTATGTGATCTTCGCAGCCAATGAAAGCGAAGCCACAATATCTTTGCCTATTTTGGATGATTATGATCCTGAGAGGTCAGAATCTGTTTTTGTGGAGCTAAACAATACTGTTTTGATCGACAAAGTACAGGATCGGCCAAGTAAGTGTCTTTCATATGTAAACCAAAAGCTTAAATATGTAGGCTAATATTTATATTTAATAGGATAAAATGCAGCAATTGAAATTACAGTAAAATTTTACCTCTGCCTAACTCTGTATAGTTAAGAATCCTGTAAGTTATATGTCAGAGTATCTCACATTAAGTATGAAGATTCTGTGTGTCAGCATATATTTCCTTTACCACAAAATTTTGTCAGGGGTGGACATTTCTTTCTCCCTTCTGCATCTGCTTTATCCCAGGTGTTTTAGGCCAACTGTATTACTGTATTGGTTTTGTGTGCTAATACCTGCTCACCTGTTGTTTCTGTAAAGCACAATGATAGGAAATAAGCTAGTTGCACTTACTGAAAGCGAAAAAAGCCTTTTAAACATTAAGTGGTGTAGAATTGCAGCTTCATGCTGGCTTTTTAGCGTAGAGGATGTTTGCCCGATCAGATAAATTCAGGTCATTACAGCCTTATTTATGCTTAAGAGCTTCTTGGCATGCCTAATTTCCCTTCCCTCTCCCCCATGACTCTCCCACATTAATCTTGATTTTTAAGGGAAACACTACAAAAAATTCTACTGGGAAACTGAAAGGTTACTTATAGTTCATCATTGCTAGTGTAAAATTCTATTGTCCTATGGACAAATAAGTAAGTAATTTTGCTAGTACCTCACCTCTTCAAAGAACTGGTGTTTTGTATGCTCCACAGCAGGGTAGAATAATAAGTTAGTAAGAATGTGGATTTTCTGACATAATATAATTCAAACATCAAAAATATGCTTGTGCAGTTTGTAGTTATATTTTGTCCAAATCTAAAATGAAAATTTTATTGAAAGCTAGTAGTGGCCATCCACTAAACTCAGGTGTATGTATATGAACAGTATAGCCATATATAGGAGGCATTTCAGGCTTGCTCTAAGAGGTTTTTTTTATA
The DNA here is from genome assembly GCF_964211835.1 of Anser anser. Lineage (NCBI taxonomy): Eukaryota > Metazoa > Chordata > Aves > Anseriformes > Anatidae > Anser > Anser anser. The sequence goes on from NW_028153762.1 coordinate 224,954, forward strand.
TTTCAGTTGTAAATTCTCCTCGTCTTGGATCAGTGGGTGAGACTATAGCTCATGTAATTATCAATGCCAATGATGATGCTTTTGGAACACTTCAGCTTTCAGCTTCAGCTGTGCGAGTTGCTGAAAATTATGTTGGACCAATCATTAACGTGACCAGAACTGGGGGAATTTTTGCAGATGTTTCTGTGAAATTCAAAGCTATGCCAATAACTGCAACAGCTGGTAAGAAATCAAAATAGCAGAAATACACATTCTGTGTTAAACCAGAAAGAGCATACTGTATGCTTCGAGCAACCAAAGCAAGCAAGTGTGTATTGAATGCAGTCTAGTAAAACAAGTAGAAAAAATACCAAAGTGTGAGATACTTACTGAGTGTACTTAGGAGACAGGAATTCAGGTCCTATAGAAGAGACCTTACATCAAATTTAAAAAAACTCAGAGATATCATCACTGAAGAATCTAGCAAGAAAACTAAGGAAAGGAATTGGCTGTTTGTTTCCCTGGTGGCCACTCACTTTCTCAAAAAAATAAAATAAAATAAAAAATCCTGTAGTAGTATATATAGCTAGTACTTAGTCCTTTGTACATATTTCAACCTACCATACATGGCTTATTTGAGTTTCTTGGAGGGAAATTGAGAGCTGGTGACTCCTCTGTGAAACAGACAAATGTTAAGCACAATTCAAGAAGACTTTTACTTTGCAAATGAAAGGTAAAGCTCTCAGGTGATCCCTGAAAAGCTCCACGAGGGAAGGAGTGACCTTATGTCCTTTAGTAAAATCTCCTTTGAAAAAGGTACTTCTGTTTCATTTTATCTCTTGGAAAGCCAGACAACTATCAGAAATCAAATATAGAAATGTCACAGTTGTGTGATCTTCTCAATGGAAGATAATAATGGACCTTTTGTAATTGCTTCTTGGACTGACAGTGTAAACTCTGTTTTGGCCAAGATGAGATTTATTTTCATCCATCCAGATATCTAAAAGGCACTAGGAAATAAACAATTGTATTTTCTGGGTATGAAGATAAAGAAAAAAAAAACACAAAAAAACACACCAACATATGAACACAAGGGAATGCAAAAAGAACAGATAAATATTAGTGCTGATAAACATTAGTGATGTTTCATAATGAACCAGAATGCCTTAATATTCTTCTGTGTTTTGATTGTTTTGTTATTTTTTCATGTACAAATCTAGGTGAGGACTACAGTGTAGCCTCATCAGATGTTGTCTTACTAGAAGGAGAAACAAGTAAAGCTGTGCCAATTTATATAATTAATGATATCAATCCTGAAGTTGAGGAGTCCTTTTATGTTCAGCTGCTGAATCAAACGACAGGAGGAGCCTTGCTTGGATCTTTGACGAGGGCAGTCATAACCATTGAGGCTTCTGATGACCCGTTTGGATCCTTTGGTAAATGAGTCTTATTTGCATATTTTCTCTTGTCCAGTAGCAATCTGCTGATTTGTGGGTGAGTTATTACTGGGCAATGGAATAAAAATTTTCAGAATACAAAAAGGGAAGTCTGGATGAACACAGTAAAGGACAAAATAAGATAAACTAAATTAAAACGTGTAAGTAAGGGCAAATGGTGCCCTTATATAGCGAAATTGAAGCATTCAGTCAACTTATATATCAAGATTTTGTGAGACGAAGGTGGATTTTGGAGTCTCCTAATGGGGATGGATTTTAATTTAATTTGTATTTTTTTATCTATTCTAAATGTTGCATTTCTGCAATAGCTTGAAGCTTAAGTTTACATGCCAAAACCTGTTTAGATAGTGCAGTGTCATTGTTTTACAAAATAATCAGGCAAAGCAGGTTTAAATATCTGGGGAAATTGGAAAGTACAAATATGACTTAAATTGCATTCTTGTATGTTCTGGTTGTTAGTTATTGTAGTTTTTCTTCTTTCTATCATTATCAGTAAAATGGATTGTGGACACTTTCCAAAAATAGTTTCATTACACAGGTTTTGAGAAAAAAATGGTAATTTCAAAAATTTAATGACATTTTAGAAATTTATCTTTTCTATTTATTTTTTCTATTTCAGTATTTCTGGTGTATGTTTTCCAGCCATTTTATTTGACTTACTCTTTCTCCCTTTAGTACCCTACTTTATTTCAGTTATTCCATTTTATCAGCAAAATGTAAAGGAAATTGACAAAAGTAAATAATTCCACATGGATAATTCATTAACTTCATTCTTAACAACTAAAGATTTTATACAAGAAAGACTTATATTTGAAACAATTTAGATGGAATATGTTGACACATTTTTTCCATACGTGACATAAAAAATGATAAAAAATTTCCTCACTGGGAAAAATTACCTTCTGACCGTCTTCTAAAAACTTAGATCATGGCTAGCCTTGAACAATGGATACGTTGGAATAAACTCTTGGGTGGGGGCTGAATTTTCATGCCAATTTTATTTGCAGATAAAATGATACTGAAAGTTCAATTTGAAGTTTAAACCTGATTAACATTTTTTTAATTGTGCAAATGAATGCAATCAAGTGAAATAAAATATATACTTCAGTAACTAGGATGGTGTTTTTATTTTAAATATTACTGTTAATGAAATACACCTCTTTGTGCTGCACTTCAGTGTTCCAGATGACCGAATTTACTGTGGAGGAGCCTGAATCTGGATCAGTACCCATAAATCTGCCAGTAATCCGCAATGCTGGGACACTTGGTAACGTTACTGTTGAGTGGGTTGCTACCATTGGTGGACACCCTGCTGATGAGGACTTGCAGGTTGCCTCAGGCAATATTACTTTTGCCCCTGGGGAAGCCTTTCAGATGCTACTATTGGAAATCCTGGCTGATGATGTTCCAGAAATAGAAGAAGTAAGTCAAGCACTTACATCTTCCTTGAAGATGGTATTAATTTTGACTTGTTCTAGAAATATGTATGATGGAAAACAAGAAATGTTCCGGCAGGAAGGTGCTATAATTTCATGTTATACTTTGCTTGTAATTATTGTTAGAAAAACCACAAATTGTCTAGCTGCATTACTTCTTTTTCTTTTCTTCTCTTTGAGATTGTCCGTGTAGAATTAACTCAGGCCTCCAATGGTGGTGCTATTGGGTTAGATGGCGTGGCAAGTATTATAATACCTGCCAATGATAATCCTTATGGCACAGTTTTCTTTCATCAATCCTTATATCGAGTTCAGGAGCCACTAGAAAGAAATTTGCTGGCAAACATAACAGTCAGGCGAAGGTTTGTATAATGTTTGCTTTATTTGTAATTACTATTTATTCTTCACTTTTGTTTCCACTATAATGTCAAATTTCATGCTCCTTTCATAAAAATATGTGCATCAATTCTTTGATCTGCCATCTCAATGTATTTTCATTTCAAACACATTGTTTTTGAAGTAGATGTCTGTGTATTACATAAATTACTTAAACGTAGTATACATTGAAATGCACAATGTAAACTCAGCGTACACAGTGTACTATTCATTTTGTCCGTTTAATCATCAAATCATTTAAACCTGCATGGTAGCCTGTTCCTGTGATTTGAACAGGAGGACAAAATGGCCAGCCCTTACAGGATGAAAATAAGAGAAGGAAAACAGGTTTTATGCATGTGATCCTAGAGGAAGGATGATAAGTCTGGGTGTCACCGGCTTTTTCTTCCTTGCAAGTAAGGAGAGCTGCCAAGTCCTGAAGAAGACTAAGTTAACTCCTAGAACCAAATGTTTACAAATATGCATTCTTAACAGACTACTACCTAAGCTATAAATAATCAAACTTGCTATCCACAAAAAAATAAGATAACTCAGTTATTCTGGTACTAGTTTCAAAGGGAATGCATTTTGATGTGTTATTTGGAATTTTTCAGCAATTCAGAAAGGGTCAGTTGATTTTGTTCACTTCTATTATTAACCCAGAAACATGTAGAATATTAGACATCCTTTGTCAACTAACAGAACTTTATTTTATTATAATGTCTTTTAGTGAGGGAAGATTTGGTCAGCTGCAGATTTTCTACAGCACTTCTGAGACTGACGTTGTAGCTCTTGCTGTGGAGCAAGGTCAGGATATCCTGGCCTACTACGAGCCTCCTGTACAAGGAATTCCTGACAAACCATCCAAGACCAGAGTGAATGTGTCAGCAGCAAGTGACCCTGTGTATTCCTGTGCAGCTCAGTGCCTAAAAGAACAAGCATGTTCAGCCTTTACATTTTCCAGTGCCTCAGGGATTCCTCTCTGCCTTTGGCTGACGTCAGATATCAGCCCATTAACTAACAACACTTCAGGGTTCCGGACCTGATTTTCCGGGAAAATCCCCAAATTTGAGGATTTTTGAGGAAATTTCCCCAAACTTAGTGTTTTCTTTGAGGAGGGGGCCCCAAAACGGGGTCGCAAGCAGCGGTTTTGGGGGAATTTCCCTCGATTTTGGGACTTTTGGGGGATTTCCCCAAATATGGGGGGTTTCAGTGGGGGTGGGGGGTCTCAAACGTGGGTAACAAAGTGCAGGTTTTGGGCGATTTCCCCCCAAAAAGTTTGGTTTTTTTTAAGGGGGTGTCCCCGTGCCCCCCCCCCCCCCAGCGTCACAAGCAGCAGCTTTTTGGGGCATTTCCCCCAAATTCGGGGCTTTTGGGGGGTCCCTGATTGGAGGGGGGGGGGGGGGGAAGAGGTTTTTTGGGGGAATTCCCTGAAATTTTAGTGTTTTTTTCGGGGGGGGTGTGGGGTCCCAAAACGGGTCACAAGCAGCAGCTTTTGGGGCCGTTTCCCCGGATTTTGGGGCCGTTTCCCCGGATTTTGGGGCTTTTTTTTTGGGGGGGGGGGGGGGATTTCCCTAAATTCTTTTTTGGGGGGGCTCATTTGAGGACTCCCCCCCCCCTTATTGGGGGGGGCGCTCATTTGGTGCCCCCCTTCTGGTTCTTTTTGGGGGGGGGTGGGGAGGGCTCACATATGGCCCCCTATTTTGGGGCTAAAATACCCCCCCCGGGTGTTTAAGGGAGGGGGGGCCCCAGAATCCCCCCCCCAAATTATTTACGGTGCTGGTTGGGGTCCCAAAAATCTGCCCCCAATGATTTAGGGTGGGGGGGGGGTCCTCAAAATCCCCCCCAAATCATTTGGGGTGGGAGGGGCCCTACAATGCCCCCCCCCAAGGCCATAAAGGTAAGGGGGGGCCCCAAAATGCCCCCCCCAAATCATTCAGGGTGGGGGTGGGGACCCCAAAATGCCCCCCCCAGGGTGTTTTAGGTAAAGGGGGGGCCCCAAAATGCCCCCCCCAAATCGTTTGGGTGTGGGGGGGGAGTCCCAAACAGCGGGATTTAGGGGATTTCCCCCAAAATTTGGGGTCGGGGGGGGCGCAGGGGTAAGAAATGTATTTTTTTAGGGGATTTTCCTCTAAATTTTAAGGGGGGGGGGCAAAACTGCGGGTTTTGGGGGATTTCTCCCCAAAATAAGGGTTGGTTTTTTTGGGGGGGGGGGTAACTGGGGTCACAAATGGGTTTGGGGGAGTTTTCCCCAAATTTGGGGTTTTGAGGGGTCCCAGCAGCAGCTTCGGGGGAATTTCACCCCAAAATGGGGGGGGGGGGCACAAATAGCAGCTTTGGGGGATTCCCCCCCAAATTTGGGGGTCTTTTGGGGGGGGGTCCCCAAAAGTGACATCACAGGGAGGGATTTGGGGGGATTTTCACCCAAAATTTGGGGTCTGGGGGGGAATCCTACAGGCACACCACAAGTTTTGGGGGAAATTCCCCAAATTTGGGGGTTTTGCTGGGGGGGGGGGGGGTCCCAAAAGGGGTCGCAAGAAGCGGCGGGTTTTGGGGGAATTTCCCCCGATTTTGGGACTTTTGGGGGGATTTCCCCAAATTGGGGGGGTTTCGGTGGGGGGGGGGGGTCTCAAACGTGGGTAACAAAGTGCAGGTTTTGGGCGATTTCCCCCCAAAACTTTTTGGTTTTTTCTTTTTGGGGGGTGTCCCCGTGCCCCCCCCCCCCTTTGCGTCACAAGCAGCAGCTTTTTGGGGGCATTTCCCCCAAATTCGGGGCTTTTGGGGGGTCCCTGATTGGAGGGGGGGGAAGAGGTTTTTGGGGGGAATTCCCTGAAATTTTAGTGGTTTTTTTCGGGGGGGGGGGGGGGGTGTCCCAAAACGGGTCACAAGCAGCAGCTTTTGGGGCCGTTTCCCCGGATTTTGAGGCCGTTTCCCCGGATTTTGGGGCTTTGGGGTCAGGGAGGGAGCGGCGTTTATGTACAGGCGGGGGGGGGGGCAGAAGTGGGGGGGGCCCCCCGGGAGAACGAGGCATTTGGGTGGGGGGGGGACCCCAAAATGCCCCCCCCCCAATGATTTAGGGTGAGGGGGGGCCCCAAAATGCCCCCCCCCAAATCGTTTAGGGTGTGGGTGGGTCCCAAACAGCGGGATTTAGGGGATTTCCCCCAAAATTTGGGGTCGGGGGGGGCGCAGGGGTAAGAAATGTATTTTTTTTTAGGGGATTTTTTTTAGGGGACCCCAAAATGCCCCCCCCAATGATTTAGGGTGCGGGGGGGGGCTCAAAATGCACCCCCCAGGGTGTTTAAGGTAAGGGGGGGGCCCCAAAATGCCCCCCCCAAATCGTTTAGGGTGTGGGGGGGGTCCCAAACAGCGGGATTCAGGGGATTTGCCCCAAAATTTGGGGTCGGGGGGGGCGCAGGGGTAAGAAATGTATTTTTTTTAGGGGATTTTCCTCTAAATTTTAAGGGGGGGGGCAAAACTGCGGGTTTTGGGGGATTTCTCCCCAAAATAAGGGTTGGTTTTTTTTGGGGGGGGGTAACTGCGGTCACAAATGGGTTTGGGGGAGTTTTCCCCAAATTTGGGGTTTTGAGGGGTCCCAGCAGCAGCTTCGGGGGGATTTCACCCCAAAATGGGGGGGGGGGGGCACAAATAGCAGCTTTGGGGGATTCCCCCCCAAATTTGGGGGTCTTTTGGGGGGGGGTCCCCAAAAGTGACATCACGGGGAGGGATTTGGGGGGATTTTCACCCAAAATTTGGGGTCTGGGGGGGGGAATCCTACAGGCACACCACAAGCAGCGGTTTTGGGGGAAATTTCCCAAATTTGGTTTTTTTTTCGGGGGGGGTCCCTAATTGGGGTCACAAGCAGCGGGTTTCGGGGGAAAATCCCCAAATTTGAGGATTTTTGAGGAAATTTCCCCAAACTTAGTGTTTTCTTTGAGGAGGGGGCCCCAAAACGGGGTCGCAAGCAGCGGTTTTGGGGGAATTTCCCCAGATTTTGGGACTTTTGGGGGGATTTCCCCAAATTTGGGGGGTTTCAGTGGGGGTGGGGGGTCTCAAACGTGGGTAACAAAGTGCAGGTTTTGGGCGATTTCCCCAAAAAAGTTTGTTTTTTTTTTAAGGGGGTGTCCCCGTGCCCCCCCCCCCTTTGTGTCACAAGCAGCAGCTTTTTGGGGCCGTTTCCCCGGATTTTGGGGCCGTTTCCCTGGATTTTGGGGCTTTTTTTTTGGGGGGGGGGGGGATTTCCCTAAATTCTTTTTTGGGGGGGCTCATTTGAGGACTCAAATGCCCCCCCCCAAGTCATTTAGGGTCAGGGGGAACCCCAAAATGCCCCCCCCCAATGATTTCGGGTGTTGGGGGGGCTCAAAATGCCCCCCCCAAATCATTTGGGGTGGGAGGGGCCCTACAATGCCCCCCCCCAAGGCCCTAAAGGTAAGGGGGGGCCCCAAAATGCCCCCCCCAAATCATTCAGGGTGGGGGTGGGGACCCCAAAATGCCCCCCCCAGGGTGTTTTACGTGTGGGGGGGGGGCACAATGCCCCCCCCCAAATCGTTTAGATGGGGGGGGGGTCCCAAACAGCGGGATTTAGGGGATTTCCCCCAAAATTTGGGGTCGGGGGGGGCGCAGGGGTAAGAAATGTATTTTTTTTAGGGGATTTTCCTCTAAATTTTAAGGGGGGGGTGGGGCAAAACTGCGGGTTTTGGGGGATTTCTCCCCAAAATAGGGGTTTGTTTTTTTTGGGGGGGGGGTAACTGGGGTCACAAATGGGTTTGGGGAGTTTTCCCCAAATTTGGAGTTTTGAGGGGTCCCAGCAGCAACTTCGGGGGGATTTCACCCCAAAATGGGGGGGGGGGGGCACAAATAGCAGCTTTGGGGGATTCCCCCCCAAATTTTGGGGTCTCGGGGGGGGGGGGGGTCCTAAAAGTGACCTCACGGGGAGGGATTTTGGGGGGATTTTCACCCAAAATTTGGGGTCTGGGGGGGGGGAATCCTACAGGCACACCACAAGTTTTGGGGGAAATTCCCCAAATTTGGGGGTTTTGCTGAGGGGGGACGGGGGGGGGTCCCAAAAAGGGGTCGCAAGCAGCGGTTTTGGGGGAATTTCCCTCGATTTTGGGACTTTTGGGGAGATTTCCCCAAATTGCGGGGGTTTCGGGGGGGGGGGGGTCTCAAACGTGGGTAACAAAGTGCAGGTTTTGGGCGATTTCCCCCAAAAGTTTGTTTTTTTTTTAAGGGGTGTCCCCGTGCCGCCCCCCCCCCTTTGCGTCACAAGCAGCAGCTTTTTGGGGCCGTTTCCCCCAAATTTGGGGCTTTTGGGGGGTCCCTGATTGGAGGGGGGGGGGAAGAGGTTTTTGGGGGGAATTCCCTGAAATTTTAGTGGTTTTTTTCGGGGGGGGAGGGGGGGGTGTCCCAAAACGGGTCACAAGCAGCAGCTTTTGGGGCTGTTTCCCTGGATTTTGGGGCATTTTCCCTGGATTTTGGGGCTTTTTTTTTTGGGAGGGGGGGATTTCCCTAAATTCTTTTTTGGGGGGGCTCATTTGAGGACTCAAATGCCCCCCCCCAAGTCATTTAGGGTCAGGGGGAACCCCAAAATGCCCCCCCCCAATGATTTCGGGTGCCGGGGGGCTCAAAATGCCCCCCCCAAATCATTTGGGGTGGGAGGGGCCCTACAATGCCCCCCCCAAGGCCCTAAAGGTAAGGGGGGGCCCCAAAATGCCCCCCCCAAATCGTTTGGGGGGGGGGGTCCCAAACAGCGGGATTTAGGGGATTTCCCCCAAAATTTGGGGTCGGGGGGGCGCAGGGGTAAGAAATGTATTTTTTTTAGGGGATTTTCCCCTGAATTTTAAGGGGGGGGGCAAAACTGCGGGTTTTGGGGGATTTCTCCCCAAAATAAGGGTTGGTTTTTTGGGGGGGGGGTAACTGGGGTCACAAATGGGTTTGGGGGAGTTTTCCCCAAATTTGGGGTTTTGAGGGGTCCCAGCAGCAGCTTCGGGGGGATTTCACCCCAAAATGGGGCGGGGGCACAAATAGCAGCTTTGGGGGATTCCCCCCCAAATTTTGGGGTCTCGGGGGGGGGGGGGGGTCCTAAAAGTGACCTCACGGGGAGGGATTTTGGGGATTTTCACCCAAAATTTGGGGTCTGGGGGGGGGAATCCTACAGGCACACCACAAGCAGCGGTTTTGGGGGAAATTTCCCAAATTTGGTTTTTTTTTCGGGGGGGGGGTCCCTAATTGGGGTCACAAGCAGCGGGTTTCGGGGAAAATCCCCAAATTTGAGGATTTTTGAGGAAATTTCCCCAAACTTAGTGTTTTCTTTGAGGAGGGGGCCCCAAAACGGGGTCGCAAGCAGCGGTTTTGGGGGAATTTCCCTCGATTTTGGGACTTTTGGGGGGATTTCCCCAAATTGGGGGGGTTTCAGTGGGGGGGTGGGTCTCAAACGTGGGTAACAAAGTGCAGGTTTTGGGCGATTTCCCCCAAAAAAGTTTGTTTTTTTTTTAAGGGGGTGCCCCCGTGCCCCCCCCCCTTTGCGTCACAAGAAGCAGCTTTTTGGGGGCATTTCCCCCAAATTTGGGGCTTTTGGGGGGTCCCTGATTGGGGGGGGGGGAAGAGGTTTTTGGGGGGAATTCCCTGAAATTTTAGTGTTTTTTTTCGGGGGGGGGGGTGTCCCAAAACGGGTCACAAGCAGCAGCTTTTGGGGCCGTTTCCCTGGATTTTGGGGCATTTTCCCTGGATTTTGGGGCTTTTTTTTTTGGGGAGGGGGGGATTTCCCTAAATTCTTTTTTGGGGGGGCTCATTTGAGGACTCAAATGCCCCCCCCCAAGTCATTTAGGGTCAGGGGGAACCCCAAAATGCCCCCCCCCAATGATTTCGGGTGCCGGGGGGGCTCAAAATGCCCCCCCCCAAATCATTTGGGGTGGGAGGGGCCCTACAATGCCCCCCCCCAAGGCCCTAAAGGTAAGGGGGGGCCCCAAAATGCCCCCCCCAAATCATTCAGGGTGGGGGTGGGGACCCCAAAATGCCCCCCCCAGGGTGTTTTAGGTAAAGGGGGGGCCCCAAAATGCCCCCCCCAAATCGTTTGGGTGTGGGGGGGGAGTCCCAAACAGCGGGATTTAGGGGATTTCCCCCAAAATTTGGGGTCGGGGGGGGCGCAGGTGTAAGAAATGTATTTTTTTAGGGGATTTTCCTCTAAATTTTAAGGGGGGGGGCAAAACTGCGGGTTTGGGGGGATTTCTCCCCAAAATAAGGGTTGGTTTTTTTGGGGGGGGGGTAACTGGGGTCACAAATGGGTTTGGGGGAGTTTTCCCCAAATTTGGGGTTTTGAGGGGTCCCAGCAGCAGCTTCGGGGGGATTTCACCCCAAAATGGGTGGGGGGGCACAAATAGCAGCTTTGGGGGATTCCCCCCCAAATTTGGGGATCTTTTGGGGGGGGGTCCCCAAAAGTGACATCACAGGGAGGGATTTGGGGGATTTTCACCCAAAATTTGGGGTCTGGGGGGGGGAATCCTACAGGCACACCACAAGTTTTGGGGGAAATTCCCCAAATTTGGGGGTTTTGCTGGGGGGGGAGGGGGTCCCAAAAGGGGGCCACAAGCGGCGGGTTTGGGGGGAATTTCCCCTGATTTTGGGACTTTTGCGGGGATTTCCCCAAATTGGGGGGGTTTCGGTGGGGGGGGGGTCTCAAACGTGGGTAACAAAGTGCAGGTTTTGGGCGATTTCCCCTTGCATCACAAGCAGCAGCTTTTTGGGGCATTTCCCCCAAATTCGGGGCTTTTGGGGGGTCCCTGATTGGAGGGGGGGGGGAAGAGGTTTTTGGGGGGAATTCCCTGAAATTTTAGTGGTTTTTTTCGGGGGGGGGTGTCCAAAACGGGTCACAAGCAGCAGCTTTTGGGGCCGTTTCCCCGGATTTTGGGGCCGTTTCCCTGGATTTTGGGGCTTTTTTTTTGGGGAGGGGGGGGATTTCCCTAAATTCTTTTTTTGGGGGGGCTCATTTGAGGACTCCCCCCCCCCCCTTATTGGGGGGGGCGCTCATTTGGTGCCCCCCTTCTGGTTCTTTTTTGGGGGGGGGGAGGGCTCACATATGGCCCCCTATTTTGGGGCTAAAATACCCCCCCCGGGTGTTTAAGGGAGGGGGGGACCCACAATCCCCCCCCAAATTATTTAGGGTGCGGGGGGACCCCAAAATGCCCCCCCCAAATTATTTAGGGTGCGGGTGGGGGTCCCAAAATGTCCCCCTCCAATGATTTAGGGTCGGGGGGGGGCTCAAAATGCCCCCCCCAAATCATTTGGGGTGGGAGGGGGCCCTACAGTGCCCCCCCCCCCCGAGGTGCTTAAGGTAAGGGGGGGACCCCAAAATGCCCCCCCCAAGTCATTTAGGGTCAGGGGGGACCCCAAAAATCCCCCCCCCAAATTATTTAGGGTGAGGGGGGGGCCCAAAATGCCCCCCAGGGTGTTTAAGGGAAGGGGGGACCCCACAATCCCCCCCCCCCCAAATTATTTAGGTTGCGGGTGGGGGTCCCAAAATGTCCCCCTCCAATGATTTGGGGGCGGGGGGGTCCTCAAAATCCCCCCCCAAATCATTTGGGGTGGGAGGGGCCCTACAATGCCCCCCCCAAGGCCCTAAAGGTAAGGGGGGGCCCCAAAATGCCCCCCCCCATATCGTTTGGGGGGGGGGGTCCCAAACAGCGGGATTTAGGGGATTTGCCCAAAATTTGGGGTCGGGGGCGGCGCAGGGGTAAGAAATGTATTTTTTTGGGGGGATTTTCCCCCAAATTTTAAGGGGGGGGTGGGGCAAAACTGCGGGTTTTGGGGGATTTCTCCCCAAAATAAGGGTTGGTTTTTTGGGGGGGGGGTAACTGGGGTCACAAATGGGTTTGGGGGAGTTTTCCCCAAATTTGGGGTTTTGAGGGGTCCCAGCAGCAGCTTCGGGGGGATTTCACCCCAAAATGGGGGGGGGGGGGCACAAATAGCAGCTTTGGGGGATCCCCCCCCAAATTATTTAGGTTGCGGGTGGGGGTCCCAAAATGTCCCCCTCCAATGATTTA